>NC_020493.1:5917420-5967381 GCF_000184155.1 Fragaria vesca subsp. vesca | reverse complement strand
CCCTAAGTGAGATGACGATGAGAAATTGCAATACTGGAGACACCTCCCTCCCGTTGAGACTTCACATTGGTATATATATATATATACAGTTCTTATCCAGAGCGAAGTTTCACTTTGAAATTAAAGTGTGAAGTTCCTTATTTGACTCTCTTTTCGGTTATATTTCCACATCTCCTCCGTTCAGTTTGTAGAACCTAATGCATAGATCACTTATGCAAAATTTCATTGAATTTGATGATAAGTTAGGTCTTCGTAATCGTTATTTACCCAAACAGGTCTGGTAACAGATTTATGGTCCATTCATTGATTTAATTTAATTCGGTACCTTAACGAGCATTAATTAGGATGAAATTTTGTAGGAATGATCTATATATTAATATCAGTAAACTGAACGATGGAGATGTGAAAATATGACCGAAAAGTGAGTCAAATAAGGAACTTCACACTTTAATTTCAAAGCGAAGCTTCACTCTGGATAGGAATTATATATATATATATATATATATTATATAGATATACACACAAGGCCCTTCCAATGAGGGATCCCTTTTTTTGTTTCATTTCTAGGGATAAGGTATTTGACAAACTTTCCGATCACTAAATCACATCTCTACCGTTCAGTTTGTAGATGTATATGAGTAGATCACTTCTGTAAATTTTCAGAAAATTTGGTGATTGTTAAGTCATCCAAATGTTTGATTTATTTTTAATGATCTTGAACGGTGTAGGTTTGACATAAGTGTTAAGTTTTTTTGTTTTAATCTTAGTCATCCAAGCCCATTAAAAAAACAGATCTAATGTTGTGAGTCTATCCTTAAAAATGACAAAAAATAAGAATCCTTCATTGGAAGAGCCTATCCCTCATATATATGAAATTCATACCTAACCAATGGCGGAAGCATTCAAAGACCATGACACCCCTCCAAATTTCAAATTGTGTATGTATATGTGTTTTTATTATTGAGAACTTGGTTGAATTGAAGCAGACTTTAGTTAAACCATATAAATTGGCACCTTCCCACCCCACATTTCAACAACTCTTTTAGGTTAGTTGTCTCATTATAACTTGTTTTAAGTTCGTTAGATTATATTTATATGTTAAAAAAACAATATTTTTCTTTTTTTAAGAAAGAATGTAGTTAATCTAGTCCTAGCTATCTAGAAGAGTGAAAACTAGACTTCAAAGATTAGAATGAAGAACCATATTCTTATAGACTATTTGATTATGCACATTGAAAAGAAAATTGTTGAAAAGTTTAGCTATCTAGAAGAGTGGAAACTAGACTTCAAAGATTAGAATGAAGAACCATATTCTTATAGACTATTTGATTATGCACATTGAAAAAAAAATGTTGAAAAGTTTAGCATAGACCGAATTATTAATAACTTTCACAATATGTAAGAGTGACGAGTCTCTTTTTGATGTATAATTCAATTTAAAAACCTTGTTATAATATTAGAAGTTTCAGTCATTGAGTTTATCTTTATTTTTCAACATTCTTGTATTAGTCCCCCTCAATTATGATTTCTGGCTCTGCCTTGCACCTAACATTTTGGGAAATCTCATTCATCACCCTGCATATGAATCAGAGCTAGCGTTCCAAGTTGTAAAATGGGTTGAGAATAATCAAACTAGCTAGGCCACCACAATGGACCAAAAGCACAACGGGGCCAAAACTCTGTTCCTCGACATCTTAATTCCCTCGTACTAGTTCCATCCTTCTTTCCATGTAACTGAAAGAAAAAAAAATTGTAATTTTTCCAAGCTCTTATTCATAGAAAAACGACGCATTTGACGAGTTAGTGATATATGGTCCTTGCACCATGATCATGTTCACACAAGTAATTAAATTAATAACTCACAAAAGCAAGAATATCCTTCAGAAAAATGAAATGATGCTAGTTTATTCATGATTCAACACTTGCAATAAAAGAGGATATCAAAGAATTAAGCAGCAGATGAGGATAGTATCAAAGATATATAAACAAGCAAGAAACCCTTATAATTGTTGGCATAGATAATAATACCCACGTCGCGAACAAATAAAACAGCTGGCCCAAAGCCGAAGAGCTAGAATTAGAAAGGCTACAATCAGAAGCAAACTCCAGTCACTTCTAGAATCAAGTCATCTGTGCTTATTGGGTTTCCCTAAACAACCATCTGATCTTATTAGATTTCATTGACTTTATTTTGAACTTATTCAATTTATCAACAGGGTTCTAGAAATATTTGTAGGAATTATGTGAAGAACTGAATGAAATTTGGTACTGCTATAACAATATTATTTGTAGGTGAAATTTTGTGGGAATTATGTGAAGACTGAATGAAACCTATATTAGGCACAAAACCTTAAAATCGAGCCCAAGGTGGAAGCACTCATCCCAAGAACAGTAATTGCTAGAAAAGTGGAAAGTATCAACTAATTAAAAGTCGCTCTACTAGAAAAAAGTCCCAGAAATGACCTATAATGACACTTGTGGTTGAAGACTCTTCTTGGATTACCAATCTAATTAAAACACGACTCATACTAATCTCTCTCAGCTAATTGGTGAGGGCTTGCACACCTCACCATAATTTGGCTATAAATTCATTTGTGTCCAGCATCATATCACCATGAATTCTCCAACAAACAGAGCCTCAAAAATATTATGGATATCTATGTCTACTTCAACCCTATTTCTTGCCTCATTCTTCAGTTCCTGCTCCTGTTAATCTTGGCCTCTTCATGCCTAAACACCAATAGTACTGTGGAGTCATGCATGGAGGAAGAGAGACAGGCGCTTCTTAACTTTAAGCAAGATCTTATTGATCGATCTGGAAGGCTTTCTTCTTGGGTTGGTCATCAATGTTGTCAATGGAGAGGGATTTCGTGCAACAACCACACAGGTCGTATTGTCAGCCTTGATCTTCGTAATCCATATCCATTCGGTGAGTTTGATGATTACAGCTGGAACTACACCAAATTTAATAAATCTTGTTTAAGGGGCAAGTTACATCCTTCTCTGCTTGGCTTGAAACATTTGAGTTACTTAGACCTAAGCCAGAATTGTTTTCATGGGATTCACATTCCTAACTTCATTGGTGACCTAACAAGTTTGAGGTATCTCAATCTTTCATATTATTCGTGGTCTGGTTCATTTGTGGGAGAGATTCCACCATCTCTTGGTAACCTCTCAAACTTGAACTATCTTGACCTCAGTACTGATTACGATTACTACAGTGATGTTTATTCCAAAAGCTTGAATTGGCTTTCTCATCTCTCTTCCCTGAAATACCTAAACCTCAGAGGTGCGAACCTTAACAACACCGGAGTAAGTTGGCTGCATGCTGTTAACATGCTTCCTTCACTCTTAGAGTTGCATTTGTCTAATTGCCAAATTAATGGAAACCAGGTTCCACTCTCGCTGCCAACAATTAACTTCACATCTCTTTTGGTCCTTGATATGTCACATAACGATATAAATTCTTCATTTCCTAAATGGCTGTTTAATCTTACTAGTCTTTCAAAACTCGATTTAGGGGGTAATCCTTTCCTTCGCCCCTCTCTTGAAGAATTCGTAAGACTAAAAGCTCTAGAATACCTCGACTTATGGAGTATTGGACTCGAAGGTCAATTACTTCCGTTTGGAAATTTATGCAAGTTAAAGTCACTACGTCCTACAGCCAACGAATTTGATGGGGGGATTGAAGAGTTTCTGAGTGGTTTTTCAAATTGTTCATTTAATAGAATGGAGTCACTAGGATTATCAAATTGTGGGCTGGAAGGGGAATTGCCTAGTTCATTAGGAAAGCTGAAAAGCCTCCAGCTTCTTGACCTCCGCGACAATTCTTTTTAGGGATCCATTCCTGAATCTATTTTCAGCAACTTATCATCATCCATAAAGACACTGTCCTTGGGTGGAAATCTTTTTAATGGTTCCATTCCTGAAAGTTTGGGACAACTCAGTCAGCTCGTTAGCCTTAATCTGTCTGATAATTCATGGGAAGGCAGTTTAACCGAAGCCCATTTCATAAATCTCACAAGATTAAAATATATACGTTTGACCACAAGACGACATGTGCCTATCATTTTCAACTTGACCGATTATGAATGGATTCCTCCTTTCAAGCTCCGGTTACTTTTCATAGACAACTGTCGAGTAGGCCCTGGTTTTCCAGTATGGCTTCAATCGCAAACCGAGCTCTCATATGTCAAAGTTACGAATGCTGGAATCTCAGGTGCAATACCAGAGGAATGGATGTCTAATATCTCTTCCCAAATCGAATATTTGGATTTATCTTACAACCAAATCAGCAGAATGCTTCCGTTCCAATTCAACTTTCCGAATCTAGAGTACATACTTATCAGCCACAATCAATTAGATGGCACTATTCCATCATCTATCTGCAACATTCAATCTCTATTATCCCTTGCTCTAAATAACAATCAGTTTTCTGGAGAATTCCCTAAAGAATGGAGCTTGTGGAGCCGCATAATCTTTGTGGATGTCTCAAACAACAATTTGTCTGGTAATATTCCAAGCTCGATAGGTATTCCAAGTCATCTTCTTATATTAAAGATGGACAACAATCAGTTAAGCGGAGAAATTCCTTCCGCCTTGCAAAATTGCTCATTTTTGCTGAGACTTTCTCTTGGAGGCAACAATTTCACTGGAGGCATACCTTCTTGGATAGGATCAAAGGTATCCATTTTAATAGTGCTTCAATTGCGATCAAACTCTTTAAGTGGACATATTCCTCACCAACTTTGCAGTCTTCCTTTCCTTCAATTCCTAGACCTTGGTCACAACAGATTTTCAGGGGCTATTCCCAAGTGTTTGAATAATTTGACTTCTCTAGTCTCTGGTCCGAATAATAGCTGGATTTTCTTTAGTGCCTTTGAGGAAACAACCGCGACTACAAAAGGAAGAGAAAGTGAATACTTCACTAGCCAGGCAAGGCTTCTGACCATTATTGACCTTTCTTCAAACGATTTAGAAGGTGAAATTCCTGAAGAAATAAACAGCCTTCTTTCATTGGGTACCTTGAACTTGTCCATAAATCAATTGAGTGGAAGTATCCCCTCCAAGATCGGAAACTTGTACCGGCTCGAAACTTTTGACCTCTCCCAGAACCGGCTCTCAGGACACATTCCTCAAAGTCTTGCAAATATGACATTCTTGTCTCACTTGAACTTGTCTCACTTGAACTTGTCTCACAACAAGTTGACCGGAAGGATCCCATCAGGCAACCAACTTCAAACGCTCTTTGATCCATCTATTTATGAGGGCAATTCACTTTGTGGATTTCCACTTCCAAAATGCCCAAAAGACGAAGACAACATTCATGAGCCTCATGTACATGAGAAACAAGATCACGGAGACGATGATGAAAAGCTTGGCTTTTATACCAGCGTGGTGCTCGGATTCATCATAGGCTTTTGGAGTGTGTGCGGCACATTGATATTGAAAAAGTCATGGAGGTATGCCTATTTTCAATTCTTTGATCACATCAAAGACAAAGTAGCACTGACAATTGCATTGAGAGCAGCTCGTCTCCAAAGAAGAAGCTGATTGGAGACAAAACACATATTCGTTGGTTTCTGTATGTTGCTGTTGTTATTTTGGTAATGGCAGCCACATTTATCAGCTATGCTTTTCTTTTTCACTTGTATTGTCAGTGTGGTGTGTACGGTATATCAAGTTTAGCTTCAGTTTCTGGTAGAAAGTTGTGAAAATTCTTTTTTAAGAGGTAAGGTTCTGATGTCCCCCTCTTGGTTTGTATACTTTTCTGTTTCGTATGAATAACATGGGGGATTTGGGGGGTGCTGTTCACCTTCCAATGGCAAGAGCTCCTTATTATAGAGTGAAAATGCGTACGGGTCATTGGCACATCAGCAATGCAAGGGATTCATTTTGCAGAGTATACATGAAACCTAGATTTTATTTTTATGTTTGACAAAACAATCGTCACATACACGATCCATCATGATACTGTACAATTGGCAGGTACTAGATTAGTACGATTGCTCCTATATATACAGTAATGTTGAAAAAATGTTCCAATCTAGAGCTGAGTCTCTATAAATGCAAGGACTGCCAAACCAGATGCCCAAACATCATCATCCAATACATGTTCTTCAGGGGAGTGACTTATGCCTCCTCGACAGCGGACAAAAAGCATACCCACCTGTTCATATATTCATACACCAGAATTATACACCAGAAAAATATCACAAACAGTAACATTGGGTTCATGACAACAAACCTTGGTTAAATGAGACAGCGCCATTGCATCATGTCCTGCTCCACTCATCAATACAGGTACTTCATCCTGAACAGAACCTGTCATTCTCTTGAGCCCGAGATGAGCTGCAGATTTCAGCTTCGAAGTCAGCTCAGAATTGCAAATGACTGCATTTGCATCGTGCTGAAAAGGTTCAACGCATGTAAGCTTACTGTCTTACTGGTTAAGCAAGCTGCAAATGATTGACTAGGATATGAAAGTTCCATACCTTACGATCAATTGTGCACAAAACTGAACGCCCATCACATATTTGATACAATCGGTTAGATAATTCATATACAACAGCTTCACGTCCCATATCGTCGATTGCACGTATATCTACCGTGAATGTTACCTAAAATCAAGAAGATCAATTTATTACCTGAATTAGCATTCAATATCAAATCTAGCAATGTCAAGAGATGAACTTCTTGCCTGTCCTGGAATAACATTACTTGCACTTGGCCAGGTCGATATCTCACCAACAGTACAAACGAGTGAAGTTGATAGTGATTCTAATGAGTAACTTTTGCATTGACCATCAAAAGACAGAAAATCTTGAGGATGCTTACATAGACTTTCTAATAATACAATCGCTTCTGCAGCAGCAGCCATAGGGTCATGACGCATGGACATTGGAACTGTTCCGGCATGCCCCTGGGAACCTCTCATCGTAACCTACAAGTTTATGTATATTGGACTGCTCAGCCGAGATAAAAATTTTATATAATGTCATTGTTATTTCCTACTTTATACATCAACATCTGTATGATGAAATCCAATTTATAATTACATACAAGGAGCTTTGGTGTTCGACCTCTTGGATCTGTCACGAAACTATACGGAAATTCTCACTGATGGCGAGATGATAGTCATGTGTAGTTTGACTAGTTTCTCATAGAGATGTTATTCCACCTTCCCATACCTTAAAATATTAGAGTCCCTTTTTGAATCCTCATGAGTTCAAGACATATGTGTAGTTTTGCACTTTTGCATAGTACATGTTCAAACTATGGAGGGTTTTCTTGTTTGTATGATTAAATGATACATAAATTAGACATGCACCTATGAAAAGCTAAAACACTTTTGATACCTTTAGTCTTGTCTGTCCAGCTATGCCTTTAACAACTCCTAGAGGAAAACCAACCCACTCCAGTACAGGCCCTTGTTCGATATGAATCTACAACATGAAACAAGCAGCAGGGGGTATGCAATCAGAGCACTATTTTATTGCGGTTTCCACAGAGAATGTTTAAATACAGGTAATAAACATAATCAGCGTAGGGCATTACACCTCAACATAACCCCAAACTGACTTTGGGTCATATCTGAGCTGCTGCAAGTGATCCTCTGTAACTTCTATGGAGTTTTTCTTAAGAGCATCTTGAATTGTCACACCACTGAACAAAAGAATATCCTCATAAATTTATTGATCATGGATAGTTTATAAATAAATAAAAATAGGGATTTATTCGAGAAACCTTTTATCAGTTATTTGCAGTGCCGATGCTGATAAAATTCCAGCTATAGCAGCACTTCCTATGAATGTAGACTGAAACCTAACTCCTTCTTCATCACTAAACGCTATTACCTACAGATGTTGAGCAAAAGAAACATGATATTAGTACGTAGAATTGCCACCACAGAGTAGTTTCTACATAAAGTTTTGGACAAGATTTAGTGAAATGTTTCTTGTGAAGTAATGAATGACATTCTTCAATGAGCCAACGATACTCAACACCTCAATTTTCCACTGACCTCAACCGGCCGCTTTAGTTCTCCCACCTTTCCATTGATACTCAAAACCTTCAATGCAGATATCACAGAAATGATACCTAAAGACCCATCAAATATCCCAGCATCAACAACAGTATCCTATTATAACAATAGATAAAGGGGATGGAACAGTTAATTACTCTTGTTGTTTGTAGTACCAGAGTAAATATTCAGTTAGAAAGTATACGGAAAAATAACATTACCAAATGAGAACCAATTAGTAGAGCCTCAGCACTAGCATTCCCTCCCTCAACTCGACCATGTACATTTCCCAAGCAATCAACCCACCTGGAGATCAAGACCAAGCATGAGCCAAGAATTCCTCAAACACTACTGTTCAGATGCAAAAGAATTACAATTGAAGCTCACGTTCGCAAACCAGCATCCTCCATCCATTCGCGGATAAGATTTCCTGCCCTCACAGCTGCTGGGCTCATGAATATCCTCTCAAGATAACCATCACCATCACTTACCTATTGATTCAGAGTTTCAAACCACAACAAAATTTCAAGAACAATAACAATAACATGTAAAAAGAATATAAGGTCTGAATTCAGTATCAACTTAAATTCAAGTTACTAGAAGGGCTCTCTAGAAATTTATCCTTGGACTATATATAATGGTTGCCATTTTGAAATCCAATGCTTGGTACTGTTCAGAATTTGATTTTGTATTGTGCAGATTGGAGATAATCAATCTTTCTCAATGAAAGTTTGAGCTACTAAAGATTGCTGATACACAATCTGTAACAAGAACTCTTCTTTCTGAATGTGGGCAACAGCTGAAATATTTATATTGAGAAATAAAAATAAAAAAAATAAGACCTTTCCAAGTTGATGAAGTCTTGCCACAGCTTCATCTCTCAAAATTTCAGGACACAACTCCCCTCCTCTGTTTCCCTCATCTTCTCCTCCAACACCTGTTCACATCATCATCATCAAAAACAAATCAATGCCATGTAAAGATCGAACCTTTATTCACTCAAACCAAAACAAAAAAAGATTAAACCTTTACAAAATCAACATGCAAGAGCCAATGATCAATTACCAGAAAACCCAAAACAGGGAGTAATGGCTGAAGAGACCAGAAGCAAGAGATGGCAAGCCAGAGCCAAACCGGAGGTAGGACTAATGCCGGAATGGGTTCTGTGGGATACACGTGTAACAACTGCCATGGCTGCAACCCAGTTCAGAGAGGCAAGCCACACGCAACTGAAACTCGGTGCAAGGTTGAAAGCTCTGTAATCCTTTAAAGGGTTTGGCTTCTGTGATTGTTTGTGGTGATGGGGACGGTGGCGGCTGAAGGTGGGGGGTGATGTAAGGGCCCACTTGAAGATGCGTGGGTCCCGGTGACGTGGCAGAATCTTGGTTGCAATATGCGAAGGGGAGCCATGCAAGAACGAACCTAGTGGTCTCATGGTATTTAACTCTAATTAGGAAGAAAAATTCCAATCGGGAAGAAAAAAACGAAGTTAGAACGGTCTACTTGCCGCTTCGCAATTTACTTTGATTTTTTCAATTTTTCTGAAGGCTATTGGACTTTTTGCAAAACTCCCTCATTTGCTTCTACTTTTGATTTCTCAAATTTGGATTGGAACTGCAAATAGCCAAATACTTTCACGAGCAGTATTCATTGAATTGTCACATTATTTCGGATAACATTCTACAATTTTAGCTAGTTACATCAAATTTTCTTATGTTCTCGAACGATATGACAAACAATATTGAATAGACTGTGAATGATTTATTATAAAAATTACGATGACAAGTAAAGGAGCAGAAGAGATCGACGGAGAGCCAAACTTACTTTGGTGGCTGCATTATCATCCATCACATCACATATGTCTCGTATATTCTTCACCCAAGCCCTCAGTGAGTTTCTAATTTGGCTCTGAATAAACAATTTGGAGATTTGATTCTGTAGATCTATTGGGTACGACAAAGACAAAAGCAATTAGGGCACTCGTGAGTGCAGTTGGTGGTCTCCAGTCACACAGGTATACATTATTGTTAGTTTACTGTTTTAATTGCTTTATAAACTAATTCCATGCCACTGAAAACACCACCACATATTCCGTATCACATAATATATTTCCAGGTCTAAAAAAGAAGAGAGAAAGAACTGGTTGTTCAGATTTTCTGAGCTTAATAACGTAATTAACTAATAACCCACAGAATCATGCACTTGTTTTGTACTGAAGCCAGAATAATGATAGAGGTTATAAGAATTGAATTCTTGAACTATGTGTTATTAGCGTAGTCATGACTTGAAGTTACGTAAGTGCCTTCTTTTCTTCATTTGGAATTTAAGTGGCAACCACGCAAGACAAGATTAGTTGTCATGAACTCATAATCTGTCATGTTTAGCCACTAATCAAGTTTAATTAGTTAAGCAGATCCAATGTGCAAGCTAGCTAGCTAGCAACTTCTTGTTTTGATGACCATGATCATCATATATATATATTCCATCCTTGAAGCCAGACTTTCTGCAGGCTTTCTCCATTGTAGCGTCAAATCTATTTCCTCTTCTAAACCAATACGTAATTGAGAATCAGCATGTACATATGTGAATATGCAACATTTTCATTTAAAAGGATAAAAGATAGGTTGGCTTAAGCTGCGAATCCATGCCAGCTCGATCTCTTCTAATTTACTGCCTCATCCCAGCCGGCAACTTTGTTTCGTTCTCGTCTCCTAAAAATCACAAACCTTTCCGATCAGACTTTTCCTCCCCTAACATTTTATCAAGGAAAGGTGATAGTTTCATCGACTTCATGAGTACGTTGTGCGTGGTGACAAGTATTCCTCTGTTTCCATCAAAAACGACAAGTATTCCTCTGTGAATGGTATACCATTATTCAGTAATCAGTGTCATATATTGTTCCTCAAGATTCAAGTGGAGTCTTGGACCTACATAATATTCTACCAGTTCACTTTATACATTAGCACCAAGCTAATTAGATTCGTCATAAAGATAATAAATCCATGGAAAACAAACAAATCAAACAATACAATATCAAATAGATAAAAGTTTCATGCAATTCGCTGCTACATCGTAAAATATTGTACATGTTGAATAATTCCGCTAACAAATGCATTACAAGTTACAACCGTAAGCTCGAAGCAACAGACGTAAGACATGAATGTAATATTACTCATGTTACGTATATATGGCGTTCGCTTGGTGTCTTTGTATAAACTTGTTGTATAGTTTTCATATATGTCGCAGTTACAAACTATAAAATATTATGGACGTGAGGATGAGCCTCTCAGTTTAACTAGGTTTCAAATCCAACTGATTTCACAAAGAAAAAAAGCCCTTGGTATCAGTCCAATTGGTGATCAGTGTGGATTGAGATGAGATTGAAGTATGACTAGAGTGAATCAACTCAATCAAGAGTTCAATTTTCCTTCAATTTAACTAAAACAACCGCAGTTTCAAATCATAGGTAATACATGGCCCAAGACATCGAGCCCTGCTAAAGGGATAAAGGGCCTTTCAAATGCCTCCATGCCCGTGGCCTTGTCAACTCATAGCCCATTTCAATATAGGAACTCTTGTTTCTTCATGTGCTTTCTATTTTCGGCCGATGCCCTCTACATTTGCTACATAGATTAGGATCCAAGTTTTTCCTGATCATCTATTTGACCGACTTGCCAAAAATAATGTAGAAAGACAGGAGAGGTAACAGAATAACAGATGCAATGGAGATGGTTGTTGCATGCACGAGAATTTCAACATGAAAAATCATGTTATAACTAATTTTCTTGTCCATAGATGAACGGTCATATTCTCCCATAACTTCGGCCTGTAAATTTTCCAATTTTTAACTACCTTTTTCCTGAAGTTGTTGCGAGTCTATTACTATCATATAGAATTTGTCAAGTGTGAAGCTTTACATTCCCTCCCTTCTAGTAAGATGAGTTCGAAAAGATTGAATGTTATATTCCGAACAAGAATATTCAAGTCTTCGATAGGTTTTCTCATGAAAAATTCTATAAGCCATTTAAAAGTGTTGATATATTTAAACCACGTACGGTCACCATGACATGTTGGTAAGTATTGGAATGTAAAGTAATTTTTTGTTCGACCTGTTGTCTTTATACACTGAGGTCAGAATTTCTTGAGGATGAAATATGCCAATTCTATCTAACTTAGATTTATAACACGAAGCTAGCTAGCTCAAAACCATCCAACTTTGTCTACAAGCCAACAATGTCACTGATCAGATTCATCACGTTTGGATGGTAGAGGCATCACATACTCAATTTGGAATTCACCTATTTCAGTTGTTAATCCAGTACTCATGCTTTAAGCATACAGTTGATCAAGACCCATTAGAAAGTCGAAGCTATAGGTGGGGGTTTGTGTAAGCCACAAGCAAAGAATTAAGGTCCCTTTGGTTTCATTGCTTTAGTTTCTTCAAGTTGAAGAAGGAAATTGAGGTAGCCTTACCCAACAGCATCAATGAATGCAAAGCACCAGCATAGATCATTCTTTGCTTTCCATCTCACTTTCTTCAATCATGTACTCCAATCCTCACCTTATATACATAGCTTGCATGTTAAGCCTCGACCCTTATACAAGTTCTATATTTATGCAACTATACAGGCTTTCAAAATTATATAGCACATTGTGTGATAGATGAATTCATAGAGAAAACGCGGAAGTGATGCATTTGGTAAGGAACTAAAAATAAGAATATCATGTGAGAGTTAGTGACCTAATATCTCCCTACTTGATCTTGGTGATGCCAAGGATATCTGGTGACATAATAAGGTGACAATACATGCTATATGGACAAATGGACGAACCAAATTACATTCATATGAAGAAATGAAAGGACTCTGTCTTGTTTGGTAATAAGCTTGGGGTGCACCGTGTTTCTAGACTGAAAATGTAAATTATGCATGCCCGTGAGCTGCATAATCAACTGTGTGTCCTTGACAACCATATGGGGGCTGTAGGCTTTGCATCGACAGGATGATGAAACAAAGTAACAAACTTGTCCAAACTATTAGGATTATCTTGGTATTCGACTATTCGTTTCGATGCATGGTTGACTCCCTGTAAGAATGTATATATGAATGACTAAAATTACATCGTGTGTTTTCATCATTATGAAAAAAAAAATAAAAAAAATATTGTTAAACCGCATGAATAGAAATGAGTAATTTGTAAATGATTAGCCTCTTTCTTCTACTTGTTCTATTGAATGTGTTATTACTATTCCAAACCTAACATAACTCGGGTTCTTAAATCCAATGGTTTTCTCGGTTGTGAGGAAGCGGCCAAGGGTTCTCGCACACAGGAGTTTAATAATGTCGATACTTTTCACACTTTAGCCATCGGGGGAGTTACGGGTATGACTGTATGAGGTTTTAATACAAAAAAACAATATTAGTATGTCAGGTGTCATTAGTTGTAACACAAAGATGACTTAATTTTTTGTACGTGGAATTCCAAATGACTCTAATCTAAACTAAACATTTTCAAACATTCTCATATGAAAAACCCTAAAAGTTAATCAACTAAACCACAATAAGCTGCAATGATCCTCTGATAACCGGCCTATGACATCTTACGTGAAGCTCCTACACTGCTCCAAGTTTTCCCTTCCCCGTCCGTTGCCTTGCTCTGTAAAAATACCTTTAAGACAATGTCAAACTTGTTGAGGTCTCTAAAGTGAGAAGTTGGTAACGAAAGAATATCGAAACGAAAATGCAAATCGTCATTATTCGTAGTATAAATACCCCAATAAAGATGCACCAAGCAAAACAACCATGGGGGTGGTGCTTTCAGTATGATCTAATAGGAAAGCATTTCGTCTCATTTTCTACCCAAATCTTGGTTAGACCCTTCTCTTTCCATGTCCTATTTTTCTGCCTTCTTCTCTCTCACGCAGTATAAAGTGATGAACTGAATCACTCTTTGGTTCCAACCACCTTGAAACAAACTGAGAGAGAACAGAGCCGAACAGAGGAAAAACAGAGAAGGACATGGAAGCTGCAATGCCAGGAAAGACTCTTATGTGGATTATGATATCTAGCTTGCTTATCACAGTTCATGTTCATGGAGTAACCTCTCAAATGGGTCATTTTTCGAGGAGTGATTATCGAGACCAAATGCGAAGACTGCAAGAGTTCAAGGCCGGACGCGATTCGGGTTCTTTTGTTGCACCATCTTCAGTCTCACCTGCTCCTAGCCCTAACTATTCTCCTCCGACGCCGGTAATTCAACAGCTTTATTTCTAAATATATATATTTTGTTGGTTCATTTCTTGGTGTTCTTGTGGTTGGTGAACTAATTTGTTCATGTTTGTTGAAACTTGAAAATGGTGGTGATGATGATGCAGGGGAGGAGTAGTCCTCGTGTGTATCACGTGACAACGTATGGTGCTGATCCGACTGGGAACAGGGATAGCACTGAGGCTGTGGCTCAAGCATTTGCAGATGCTTTCCGTGGTCCATCAGAAGGTTTCTTGATGGAGGGAATCAGTAACCTTGGTGGTGCCCAAATCAATCTTGAAGGTGGCCAGTACCTAATTAGCAAACCCCTCCGGTTTCCGGCTGCCGGAGTAGGCAACATTATGGTATGCCCTAATTCAAGAATATGTCATTTATATATATGTAACGCATCATATTAGTTGTGTATCGTTCTACTCAAATATGTCCGGCACAATAGTTTAAGATTAGAAAGGTGTTTCTTTGTGTTTATGGTGGATTCTTTAAAGGTGAACATGGTTGTCCCAATTGTTCATTACTTCATTCGAACAAAGAATAGTGTGATTTCCAAGTATGTCGTGTTTAATTTGAATTTTTGATGATAACAGATTCATGGAGGAACATTGAGAGCCTCAGATGACTTTCCGACTGATGGTTACTTGATTGATTTATCTGCTTCATCATCATCCCCCAACCAGAATGAAAAAACCAAAGAGAGCTCATCATCAATGTCTGCACAGCTTTCTTCATCATCCTACAACTATGAGTACATAACCCTAAAAGACCTCATGCTGGACGCTAACTACAGAGGTGGTGGTATTTCAGTCATAAACTCACTCAGAACCAGCATAGACAATTGTTACATAACCCATTTCAACACTGATGGTATTCTAGTCCAAAGTGGCCATGAAACCTACATCAGAAACTCCTTCCTAGGCCAGCACATCACCGCCGGCGGTGATCACAACGAAAGAAACTTTTCCGGTACTGCAATCAACCTAAAGGGAAATGACAATGCTGTTACAGATGTGGTGATTTTCTCTGCTGCTGTTGGTATAATGATTTCGGGTCCGGCTAATATACTTTCCGGTGTACATTGCTACAACAAGGCCACAGGTTTCGGAGGCGTTGGGATTTACTTGAGATTGCCTGGTTTGACACAGACTAGGATTGTCAATTCTTACATGGACTACACTGGTATAGTTGCTGAAGACCCAGTTCAGCTTGATATATCAAACAGCTTCTTCCTTGGTGATGCATACATTGTGTTGAAATCAATAAAGGGTGTAGCCAATGGGGTCAATATAGTTAACAACATGTTCAGTGGGTACAATAAAGGGATCGCAATTGTTCAACTGGACCAATCAAATGGGGGTTTCAAGGAGATAGAGCAAGTTGTTGTGGACAGGAACATTGTGAGGGGGATGAACATAAAGGGCACAATTGGAAGGAGAACTGTGCTAGGCAATGGAAGCTCATGGAATATAGACTTCAACCCAGTTCTTTTATTTCCTAATCTTATTAGGCATGTTCAGTATTCATTGAGCACTGGGGCTAGCAATGTGTTCCCCAACCATGCCCTAAGGAATGTTTCGGATAACCGGGTGGTGATCGAGTCGGATGTGGCGGTTCCGGCTTCGGTTTTTGTTACTGTGGATCAAGGAGTGTCAAGCTGAAGAAGGGCTGAAGCTTGACCTCAAAATTGTATCAAAATTTATCCGAGTGGACAATTGTGAATAGGTCGGAATATGGCTAGATTTTCTAATTTGCAAAGTACCACTAATTTTCGCTCGTGAGTTATATGTAATACAAGAATTGAACCATATGATTTGTTGTAATAGGTAAAGACATTATAGTAAATCATATACTAGCTAGAAATCTTCAAAAATTGGGTCACAGTTTTCTCTTGCTTTTGCCAAGAACGTATCTGAAAATTTTATCTTGTTTTAATTTTGACAAGAACATAACTGAAAATTTGTCACAAAACCAACATAAGTCAAACCCTGAATTGATTGAACAACAACGTGTTTGACCATCACTCAGAAACGATCTAGAGGGTCTCTAATGTACGAGATCATCAATATGAAAAATACTTTTAGCTTGGTTGCTTTGAGAAAAATGAAAAAAAAACAGAGGAAGAAAAACAAACAAGGGAGTCTAGAAAACATGACAGTTATATATGTGGTCTACGTTCTTACCTGGGAGTGAAACTGTGAATGTGTGATCCTCTGCTCAGAAAATCAGGATACTATAAACAAATTTGTTTCAGGTAGAAGTTTGATGGAGCAGGAAAACCAAGGACCAAAAAGTCCAAGGCTTTGAAATTGAAGGTTTAACTAATCTTAGCTATTAAATTTGGTTGCTAACTTTTGCATCGATCAGCCAGTCAACCTACAGAGATGGAAATAATGTTACATGAACTTAGAAATATATGTTACATGAATAAGGACGGTGTTATAACCAACAGTTGTTAGGACTTAGGAATTCAATAAACTTTATTTTTGAGCAAACAAAAATATCAATCACTCATCACACATTGACACGACATGCGACGATTATTAATTACTTAAATAACCTTAATTATATACTCCACCAACGTACCAAAAAGGAGTCAATATAAGATTATAAAATTATACTCACGAGGATTCATCTAAATCAGTGACGTAAAATTTGATAACTTCTTCACATTTGTATCATAATGATACGATTTCTGGGATAATTAGACTTCAAAAATTTTATTCTTTAACATTGTACACGTTGGTTGTCTAATAGATATTTCTTGATATAATTTTTTTCCTGTTTTAACAAAAAAAAAAACTTGCTGACGTCTTCCACTTCTCCACCAACATGCACTAGGTCTTATGAAGGGTTTAGGGACCTAAATGCCCCCCCTTTCAAAAGCCCAAAACATGGAGAAACCCACATTTCTTATCGCCATACCCATTTGTTCAGCTGTTCTAATTTATAAACGTTTCTGAAGTGTCTGAGGTAAGAGGAACTTGGTGACATTATACTATTTAAATCACAATGATGCTTTACTCTTTAGTTGCTTGTCATGATTGAAACAAGTGTGTTTTCTCAGAATAAACCATCCAGATTCTGTAGCATGTATTCATCTACATTATGTACTATAATGCATCAAACGTAAGTTATGATTTGTTAATGTAGATTACTGTCTAAGCAATCCTATTAGGCGGGAATCACAAACACTTCTCCATGCCTACAAGGCTGCAGAAAATGGCAACGAATACAGCTTTTTTCAACTACCATCATAATGTTCATATTTAAATCAAACGTATTCTATGCTTTTCTGTGAAATAAAGCGTACCAAACATTTCCGATTCATCTTTCAATACTTGCTTTTCTTGCAGAAAGAAACGAGAAAGAAGCAAAAGGCCAAAAGCTAAGTAAAACTAGCTAAACTAAACTAAAGGGTTATGAAAGTGTTATTTCCTAAAGCTATTTTGATTGTCTATGTGTTTTAATTTGCGGAATATTGGGTGTATAGCATGATTTGGAATGAGCATTTGCATTTGTTTTGGGAGGAAAATGGAGGAGTTGCAAAGGAATTACTTCTTTTTGTTTGAGGTTACGGAAAACTTTTCATGAAGCACAAAAACATGTACATACGATGGAAGACTAGGACGGAGTTGCGATGTTGCAACTTACACGGAGCCTGGTCTCTAAATTTACAATCAGATTGTGATGGTTGTGGCATCTTGTTGTTCTAACTTTTGTCTCTATGCTTGAACCCGGCCTAGTTCTTCGCCCGACTATGTACTTGGTTTGGGTTCTACTGTCTTTAATGAACAATCAGTGTAGATTCTCTTCTCTGATTGTTGATTATGGTTTCCTCTTAGCTAGGTTCTATATATTGTGTTATTGGATGAGTCATCATCATCAAGCTTGTGTTCGACATAACCCTATTTTCTTATGTAGATTGAGTTGTGTGTTGCAATGTCTGAATCAATTTGCATCTTCTATATATGTACAATCGCTAATTAATCTATAATCTACATTTCTTCCATTCTTTTTCCTCGGTGGATTTGATGAAATCTACTCTACATAAATAAGCCACGACAATAGATTTACACATTCGAACAAGAGGCTAGTGTTTAACTGAGTGTGAGCTTAACCCTTCCCTAATTATGATGACAATCTATCACAATTTATTACAAAAGAGTATTATTAGTAATTACAATCCATCACAATTTATTACAAAAGAGTATTAATAGGAATGCCAAACTATACAATAAATTGGAGAAACTAAGAAGGAAGGAAATTTTATATGACAGGTGAGTCCTTTGTGTGTGGTAGGCAACGACCACCCACCAATATATATATAAGACCCCAAATCACACCAACACAAATCCTCATTTCCCTCCCTCAGTCCCAAAGCAGGCCAAACAAAAACAAAGCTATACGCCGATACCAATACCAGGCCGCCGCCGGCCCCCTCCTCTCTCTCTCTCTCTATAAAACACGAGTGGCCGTTCAGTCCTGCAGTGTTTAGAAAAAAGAGAGAATGAGAATGAGACCCATCTCAGCATTGTGTAGTCTCCTGCTACTAATGCTGTTGGTAGAAGAAGCTACATCTATTTCCAGAAGAAATGAAATGCTCTCATCATTTCAGGCAAAGCTTCATGAAAAATCACTCTCCGGTCCAACCAAACCGCCTCTCTCATCATTGTTCGAAGCTTCAAATGTCACTAAGGTTGGTGAAGACGAACACATATATACTCATGGTAATTAATTCCTACGTACAGTTCATCCTTAATTGTACTAATTTAGTTTAAACTTATTTGTTTTTTAGGATGGGAGAGTGTTTTACCCGATCGGGTACGGGGCAGACCCGACCGGAGCAAATGACAGCACAGAAGCCATAGCAAAAGCTTTAGAGGAAGCTTTTCAGTTGGAAAGCAGCCTTGAAATGCTGCCTGGAATCACTGACTTGGGTGGCGTTGTCATTGATCTGCAAGGTGGAAATTACAAGATTGCCCAGCCTTTGAGGTTCCCTCCAAACAGAGGCAACATTGTGGTCAGTCTCTCTCTCTCTCTAACTGTCTCTCTTTCTCATAATGTCTGTGTCATGACTGTCATCGTGTACATCAAAACACTGCAACTCCAAGAATAAATCAACTGCTTTGTTCGCATCGGAGCATAGCCATATATGACAGCGTTCGAGTCAAAATTAAAACCGTGGGAGATCAGTAATTCCTGAAAAAGAAAATGTGATTTTCTATTCCATTCCTACAGCGACATAATTGAAAATTACCATTAGGTCTTGGAAAATAGAAAAGAGAAACTTTAGACCTGGAAATTAAGAAAAATGGTGAAAGAGAAAGAAGCTTTCGAGGGCGGCAGGTGGGTTCGTCACACGTCTCCCTGTTGTAGTTCGTGCTCTCATTAACAACACAGAACTGGTTTCCCGCCATTTCCACCATTACTTTATTTACTCTGATGAGGCTCTCCGATCTACTCATCTCCAACCTCCCATCTGAAAATTAAAGTTGATAAATGCTCACATTCAATTTTTCATCAACTTTCAGATGACTGCAAGTTTCCATGTTAGGTTCTGTAAGAAATTAGAGAAATTAAAACCAACAAGGATCAACTTGAAGCTAAAAACCTTGAAGTTAAAGAGTATTTTTGAGTAACCTTCTTTCCCAAAAACTTTTTTTTTTTTACTGAATTTTGCCGTCTAATTTGCCTCTAGAGTATCATAATAATATGCATTTTTGAGAATTTTCTTTGCGATTTCAATGTTTAAAAAGAATCAAAGAGTTCTATTTTATCTCGGTTTCTAATTCTCTTCTTTCAGCGCTTGCACTTACGTACATGATTAATTTTACTTTTCTTTGTTTAACTTCAATCACATGCCTCATGAGAGTCTTTGATCTAATCTGTAATACTATATCTTGTCAACTGTAACGTTAAAGGACGAAATCTTTAAAAAAAAGAAAAAGAAAAAAGAAAGAGGTCGATCGATATGACACATTTTTATGTGTAGATGGTAGTAAAGTATTATTAAACCTCAACAGCAATTAGTAACTTTCCTGTAATAAGAAACAAAACTAGTAACTTTTGCTTCTTTTTTTCTCTTCACAAAGCTGCATGTGTTGATGCATAGCATGTCTTTAGTTATTATTTAGCAGGTGATGGTACTTGCACCCAATGTTTTGCTCTATGCATTTCCGCTAAATATTGCTGCATTCTTGTGTAACCGTACCCTATTAGATTTGCTCACACATGCATGAACACGGACACATGTTTACTCAGTTACTAACTAATCAAGAAACTATACTTAACCATCATTGGATGTAAATTTAATAGCGGGGATTACTTTTAAGCAAATATTGGATGAATTTTAAGTAAATTCAATGATGGTTGAGTATAAATTTCTTAGTCAGTTAGTGATCTGATGAATATTATGCATGTAAATTCCGGTTTATTAGCTACGTTATGTTATTTACTATGAAGCCTTTTGGTACCTTGACACTTGAATAAATAAAAATAAATTTTTTTTTACTATTCCTACCGGATACATCGAAAAGATTCTAAACCCATGAACTTATGTAATAACGATCAGATACAAGGAGGAACGCTGCGAGCCTCTGAAACATTTCCCGGCGACCGCCACCTAGTCGAATTATGGTCTCCAAATTCCCAAAAGCTTAGGGGAAAAACCTCCATCACCAATCAATTCTTCTTTGATCAGAAAGTCCAAGACGGTGAAGGAATCTACTACGAAGACATCATCTTTATAGATATTCTATTCGATTCAAGCTTCAGAGGAGGAGGCATTTACATAGTCAATTCGGCTCGAATTCGCATAACCAATTGCTTCTTCCTACACTTCACAACACAAGGAATTCTAGTCGAAAAGGGCCACGAAACCTACATATCAAACACATTCTTGGGACAACACTCCACAGTTGGCGGCGACCATGGCGAGAGAGGATTTACCGGCACCGGCATCGATCTTGCTAGCAATGATAATGCTGTAACGGATGTCGTAATTTTCTCAGCTGAAGTCGGGATCGTGTTAAGGGGTCAGGCTAACATGATCACAGGGGTACATTGTTACAACAAGGCAACTGGCTTTGGGGGTATAGGCATTTTGGTGAAGTTAGCAGGAAACTCACAAACTAGGATTGACAATTGCTACTTGGATTTCAATGCTATAGTCATGGAAGACCCGGTTCAAGTTCATGTGACCAATGGCTTCTTTCTGGGTGATGGTAATGTGGTGTTGAAATCTGTTAATGGTAAGATTCTAGGGTTAAACATTGTGAACAATATGTTCACCGGAAACCCTAGAAGTATGGTTCCCATGGTTCAATTAGACGGGCAATTTGGTGACATTGATCAAGTGGTGATTGACCAGAACAATGTGATCGGGATGAGCTTGAAATCAACTGTAGGGAGACAAAGTGTGGAGGGGAATGGGACGAAATGGGTGGCTGATTTTTCTTCTCAGTTGGTCTTTCCCAACCGGATTAATCATTTTCAGTATTCTTTACATACAAAAGGGGAAACCAAGTTTACAACACATGCTGTGACAAATGTATCGAACAATGTGGTCGTTGTGGAGAGTCAGAATGTGGTTAATGGTGTGGTTTCGATTGTTGTTCACCAGTAAATTATTATGTTAGAGGAAGATTTTTTTTTGATGTGAGATTAGAAGTTCGGTGCCTGTAATCATTTTTTATTTCTCATATTCTTGTGCATCGATATAATATCAGATAAATAATGGATAGAAGTTTCGAGCCTAGCAGAGGCGTAGACCTATAATATGCAAGAGTCGGGACAATTTCGAGTTGTTGGAGCCATGAAAGCAGTCTTTTACAGATGGTATATTTGTACGTCGAAAATTCTTCTAGGCACAGAGATGCAAGTGAATCGAGTTATTAATATGTATTATTTGATTCAGTTATCTACATGATAAAAGTTATTGAAATCGAAAAAAAAATAATTATAAGCGTGTCCAACACAAGAGGTGAAAACACGAGATCAAAAAAGTTTCTCTTATTATGAATACTTAATTTGATCGAATCAAAAATGAAAAACGTAGAAATGAGTCTAGGGCCTCCATTCTTCATTCTGTCTTCTAGCTTCAATCGTCATGATTTGCACATCAGTAATGTAACTATAGTTTGGTGCGTAGAATCCGCTCCTGTCACTGTATTAATCTTTGTGGATGCATCGTTATCATTAATTAATTTCAGTTGACATGTAAAACTTATCGAAGAACGGTCAATTCCAGCTACCGGTGTGCTTAAGCACATATTATTAAACTAATCATGATGATCACACTGCAGTTTATTCATGAATCATGAATCATGACGACATCAGTTTATGTCATCAATTAAGAAAGAAGAAGAAGAATCAAGAGATAATTGAGTTTTACGTGCGCATTTTCTGGGCATCGGTACCTTAACTTGGTCTTGGTGGTTTTATATATAAATTATCTAACTTTATAATTATATAAACTTCATCACAAGTTGCATATTATCATTTACTGGCTGTTTGATATATAAACAGTTGATTAATTTTGAGTTAAAGCTTAATTAACACATAACTTATTGATTGTAGGCTTACATGCGGAATTTTGTTATAAAAAAAAGACCTTCTGCTTTGTCAGTCAAGAGCTCCAACTCACCAATAATTTAATTTCTAGCTTCGGATCGGGAGAAACTTTCAAAAATCGATATCGATTCTTTCTATATAAATGGTTGCATTGCATCCCTGTTGCAGCCAGCTCTCTCCTCACTCTTGTTTTCTAGTTTTTGTTGGAAGAGCTGGTTTTTATTGAAAGCTAGAGCACTAGTCTGCAACTGCGCATCATGGCCGAATTTGTTCTAGACAAAGCATTCGAGGCATTGTACGCTGGCGTTGAGGACTTGATTGTCAAGAATTTCATTTTTAAGTCTCTCTTCGCGGACGCCAAATCCAGGCTCGACGGATTAGCACCACTGATCCGGGAGATGGCTCAATATAACGAGAAAATGGATCGGCCAAAGAAGGAAATGGAAGCTTTAGAAGGAGTTATGAAGAAGGGCCAAGAGCTCGTCATCAAGTGCTCAAAGATTAGGGGGTGGAACCCCTTCAAAAAGTTCAAGTATGCCAAGCAACTTCTCGAATGGGACGAATCTCTCAAAAGGCCCTTGGAGACTCTCCAACTGCAAGAAGCAATGCATATAATGAAGATGGGGGTCGCGGTACGGTTGATGATATGCGTCGCGTGATAATGAAACAAAAATCTGGAGAAAGTTCAAGTTGTAGTACACGACTTGAACTTCCACCACTTCCACGGCTTGTAGTTGGAATGGATGCTCCTCTGAAGGACTTGAAAGAAAAGCTTCTTTGCGATGATGGGGTGTCAATGCTTGTGCTCACTGCTCCTGGTGGCTGTGGGAAAACTACTTTGGCCACCATGTTTTGTAAAGATGAAGAGGTCAAAGGTAACATATATGTTAATTTAGCATATCATCATACGGCTCAATAAATTGAAATATGTTAATTTTGCATTTATTAGCCTTACATATGCACACAGTATTAACGATTTAGTTCTAATTCATCACCTTAACGATTGTGTTATTTGGTATAGGTAAATTCAAGAACAATATTGTCTTCGTTACTGTATCTCAAAATGGCAATTTGGAACTTGTTGTGAAACGACTTTGTGAATACGTGTGTTCTCCGGTTCCTAAATTTCAAAATGAAGTACATATGTTTCAACGAAAGTTCTTCAATGCACCAAGGTGTAGGTGAACCGATTGTTATCATATAATCTCAACCATTCATTTAATCTGGCTGTTTATTGACACTAACATTCATACTAACACTGTTAACAACTTAAAACCCAAAACAAGCCAATAAAACATGGTAAAAACATATATAATTAAATCTATCAAATTAAACAAGGAATGATTTCCTTAAGGCCAAATAGAAGTCTTCATCATGTTCAGGATCTCTTTCTCTCACGTCTCTTCTGTTTCACCTAGTATGAAAAGAAAAATCTCTTTCACATTCATCTTCTGCTAGTATCGTTCCACTCTCTCTATAGAAAACCAGAAATTTACAATAATTTGCATCAATATAGAGTCGAGGAGAGCGAAGGTCATATCTGTTTGAAGATTCCAATTTCTTCGACCCGGATCGATGACCCATCACCACAACCCGACGGTATTCTCTTCGTCCAGTCATATCTCGGCAGAAAACCACCGCTGTTCTCTTCGTCTTCCTGGTGCCGACGTCTTGATGGTCATCCTTCATTCAATAGTCAACGAAGGAGAGATCGACGGCGGAAGTTTCTGTAGATCTGTCATTTCACAAAGGATTCCGACGATTACGACGGCGGTTTGAGTTGTGTGAGGTCTGAAAATTAATCAACTCTGCTAGAACCACATGCTGCTATAAATATTTTTCGAATTTGATTTCGATGGGTTACTGGGTGATTGTACGAGCTTGACTCTTTTCTGGGTTGATTCTCTTCTGGGTTGAGTTGTTTATTGGTGATAGTTGAAGCTTAATTGATCGGAGTGGATTTCGTTTTTACTGTATTCGATTTTTTCTGTCTTTATATTACGTTGAAAAACTAACGAACAAGCAAACGGGACTGTTAGTGCACGTGACCTCCACATGATCGGTTCAAATGCACCAAAGTGCACTGCATCCGCTCCGATTTCTAAAATTTAGTTCTTCTTTTCAGTTAAAGTTATTGGATGATAACAACGCTATGAAACTTTTTTATCACTTGACATCAACGCTCTCTTACTCTAGAAGATCTCTCGAAAAAGGTGAAGTGATTTCTTTGTTAGTCGCGTGCAAGCTTACTTGATTTATTAATTGAAACTAATCGGTCATCTAACCAAAAACAGTTTTAAGTTCATATAACAACTATTTTGTTCTCTTCATTATGTATTCTTATACAAAGGAACAGAACTACTGATGGATTTCACTTTTGATTTCACGGCCTGCAGATAGTAAAGCGTTGCAACGGATTCCCACTTGCTATTACAGTTGTGGGGAGATCACTTGCTGGGCAACCTATAGAGGTCTGGAGAAAAGGAGAATCTGAATGGTCGAAGGGTTCTTCTATTTTAGATGATTCTGAGACAAAATTGTTTCTTTGCCTCCAAAGCAGCTTAGATGCTTTGGATAAAGGATTTACAATTGTGAAAGATTGTTCCTTAGACCTAGGATCTTTTCCAGAAGACAAAAAAATCCCGGTTGGTGACCTCATTGATATGTGGGCAGAGTTGTATGATCTAGATGATGATATTGTGTTTGCATATGTCCATGAACTATGCAATCGAAATCTGGCTACTCTTGTGGACGAAAGGTACAAGCGGAACACATGTATCTTATATTTATGGTTTAACCCCAATTTTTATTTTTGTTAGATAACTTGCTAGTTACTGCCATATACTGTTGAAGAAGTGCGTGGTTTTATAAATTGAAAATGAATTAACTAACCAACTCTTAATCATAATTGAGCAGATATTTGAAGATAGAGGGGGACGATTACTACGGTGGACGGTTTGTCACCCAACATGATTTGCTTAGTGAGCTAGCTATTTACAATGCAAAGCTTAACCCTTTGGAACAAAGAAAAAGAATGATAGTAGAAATTGGTGGTGACAATATTCCAAAGTGGTGGAAGGAACAAAAATATCAACCAACCAAGGCTCGCTTGTTATCCATCAGAACTGGTACATATTTTACATTTCTTTATCATATCCGACAAATCATCAGCATTTGATTTACTATATGTAAATGTACTAGAAGTCATAATTTGTCACTCATCAAATAACATGTTGATTGCAGATGAAGAATTCTCAATGAAATGGCCCCAGTTTCAACTACCAGAAGCAGAGGTTCTTGTCTTGGATTTGGATGGATACATGTATGCCTTACCCGAATTTGTGGAGAAAATGCATAAATTGAAGGTAGCGGTAATCGTTGCTCGCAGCCACATTTGTAGGTTAGAAAATCTAGAACTACTCCAACTGCTACCAAATCTAAAGAGAATCAGCTTATATAAGATCCCAATTAACAGCATGAGAAAGAATCCCATACAATTCAAGAGTCTGAAGAAGGTATCTTTAAGCTCATGTCACCCAAAGGCATGTTGCAGCAAAGGTGTTGGCAAAATGTCTGATGCATTTCCAAATCTAGAGGAGTTAAACATTGACAATTGTAAGGAGCCTGAAGAGTTGCTTGGGGATTTCTGTAATGTGATTTATTTAAAGAAGATTAGTATCTTCGACTGTGATGATCTACTTAGGTTGCCTAAAGAAATAGGAAATTTAGTTAACTTGGAAGTATTGAGGCCAAGGGAATGTACTGAGGTTTTAAAGTTCACCGGCTCAGTTAGGAAGTAAGTGAGCTTAAAGATGCCTTTGGGTGACATGAGCTCAGTTTTTGAAAAATGGTTAAGTAAGTTAGGAAGTAATTTCCTTGACTTGTCTCATTGCCGGAACAGTAAGTTGCCAGAAGACATTGGTGAACTGAGAAGTTTAAGAAAGTTGGACTTAAGGCAGTGCTTCAGAGTGAGGAAGCTGCCACCATCAGTTTTGGATCTTGATCAGTTAGAGGAAGTAATATGCGAAAAAAAGAGGGCCCTTTTATGGGAAGCCTTTCTACACACACACAAACCTACGCGTAGTGGTGACTCCTTGAGAGTAGTGTTCATCGGGTCCGTTTAGTGACCATGATTCTTTTGGAAAAGGATACCGAAATAAGGTAAATTATCAAAGCATGAATGCAAGATAGCAATCCTGAATCAACAGAAAGATCCAATTCATCCAAAAGATAAAAAGCCCTCTAAATACACATTTATCGGGGATGGGAAAAGTTCTTGGGAAATCTGTACATGAATAAAGAACAAAGATATATCAGACAAGAAGTGTGTATGTGTTATCATTCGAATATATATACTTGGAGAGCATACTGATCAATTCATGCCGGATCACATCCTGGATCACGGCATATACACAAATCTTTTCACATTTTTGTATCTCACAGCATATACTGATATAACCACAAATCTTTTCACAACTTTAATTTCTAATTTTGAGAGCATACACATCAACAGAGAAACAATGACTTATGGCCTAGTTGCCCCATTGGTCAAGAGGAGAGATGAGAGGGGCTGGGAGCGTGAGAGACGACGAACACTCCAGGTTTTGATGGTGACGCCGAAACGAAACTTTGAGCCTCTGATCACTGGTCTGACGCCGAGATATGTCGAAGCAGTCATATCCTTGTTGCAGGTAAATGGGTTGAGGTCTGATTCTTTTTTAACAGATACCCAGATATTCAGATTTCGTGGTTGAAGAAGGAAGAAGGAAGAAGGAAGAGAGAAAGGTGTGGAGACTGGAAAATAATTTTTTCTCTTGCAGTAAAATATAAATAATTAAAACTGACAGAGTTAGTGTTCTATTAGGTTGTATAAATTGTAACTCCACGTGTCAAATTTTTATTGTTGGTACAGGTCTGGTACATGGAGTTTTAGGTACAGGTGATGTCCTCCCGGCTGGCTGAAGATACAGATTGTGCTACTAATCATGACACTCTTGCACGCGGGTAGTTCTTGGCAGAAATTCCTGCATACCATGAGTAGCACAAGTCCTAAAAAGAAGTTCCAGACTTTAACGTACCTACCTACACACGTCTAAAACTTCATTATTCATTTTTCACATTCTTACGGAAGCACAATTCGTTAAACCAAATCATAATATGAATCTTAATAATAAACAACGATTTATTATATTGTAACAATAATACGACTTGTTTGGAGATAAACCTCCATAAATATGTGAGTGGAACGACTAAGTGACAATGTCCGCCAAAATGGTAATTATAAACTATGTTAGCTTTTTTAGTGATTAACAATATTTGATCGAGCTAATCTGATTGACGTACATTTAGTATAATATATGGTTTTATTTTATTATGAGATAAGAACATAATTGATCTAATTTTCTGTTAATCTGTATACTTTCTCCAAATAATTTCCATGTCTAATGCAAGTTGATGGAAACAACCAATAGAAATTTGAAAGATATCTTTAGGAGAAAAACATACTTTTCCATATCTTGAAGCAATGAAGCGCATAAACGAAAATAATTAAAGGGTAGAAGAGACAGCAATCACAATACACTTTCACCAAAAGAGATAGGGAAGAAGGGACAGTGGATTGTCAAGTAAGCATATCCCCTCCCACACCATTTTCCTCGTCTCATTTTCACTCTCACATACTCTTGCTCCATAATTGAGCCTATCTAGCTATTCTTAGCAGCTACAATTGCTTTTTTTCCCTTTCATTTCAGCATGTACCATTTCAGCATGTACCATCAACTGTGTGCTTATCATGCATAAGTGCATAACTCTCTTCTCCAGTACTTAATTGAACTTATCTCTCTAGCTATCTTCATTTCCCACCACTTTGAAACATCTCCACCATCTTCAGTATGGCTCAAACTTTCTCTCCATCTCCATCTCCCTCTCCAACTCTTAGTCCCACTTCAATAAGAACAGTACTACTATGTCACCAAAACCCTCATGATCATGATGTAAATCCATACACTCGCAATCTCAATCTTATGATCATTTTGGCAGCCATTTTCTGCGCTTTTGTTTGTGCCCTCGGCCTAAATTCCATGCTGCAATGCATTTTTCAGTGCGCAAATCGCGCCATAACCGAACCAGTCCAATGGGTGGCTTCACGTAGGCTCAACTCAGGTCTAAAGAAGAAGGAAATGGTAGCTTTGCCAACTTCAACTTATTCAAACTCATCAAGCTCTTGCCCATCACCATCGTCTTCTCCGGGCTGTGCTATTTGTCTCGTGGACTTCTCCGATGGGGACAAGATTCGGGTGCTGCCGAAATGCAACCATCGGTTTCATGTTGTGTGTATTGACAAGTGGTTGCAGTCTCACTCTTCTTGCCCTACTTGCCGGCACAGACTCAAGTCTTCCAGTGATGCCATGCTCTCTCTTTCAGAGATTCTCACAACCTAGAGCTCAGATTGGTTGGGGTCATGTCTTCCTCTAGCTACTACCTTCTCGTGTTTAGCATGAAGATTTTTGCAGCCTGCAACTATGTAGTATAGCTGATGGAAATTCTAGCAAAACTATATAGAATGCTTCTCTGTAAAATCTGAGCTTAAATAATGGAAAGTAGGTAACTGTTGCTGCTCTTTTTTCTTTCTAATGATGAGGCCGGCGGTGGACAACCATATGAAATCGAAATTGTAGTTGCACATATCCTGGATACTTTTGGAACCTTTTTATCAGAAATTTTATTGGTTTAGGATTTCATTGTATATCCATGCTATTTGAGTTGGACGAATTCAGAGTAGAATTCATTACTAACATGTATCTACTCATCACATTTTGTGTGTTTTACATGATATAACTCTAATTAAAATTTAAATATAACAGAAATGGTAGAAAGGTAATAACCATCAGATGAAGCTAGGGTGCGGACCGAAGACCGCCCTAACATCACAAAGCCTCTATAAAAATATAATGAAAATGATAGATAAATAAATTATCCAACAAATATGCAATCAAAAATTGAGAGCAGGTATTTGAGGAAAGAAAGGAGTGAAATACCCTCAGATAAGCTGCATCATCTGTGGTATTAAAACAGCCTCTTGAGCTTCTTGTTGACTGAACACAAAGTGATCTAAAGCATGCTATCATGGAGAGTTGGAAACCACTAGCGCTAGATTTGTGAATAATCTGGTGAGAGGGATCACATTATGCTCGATCATAATAAAAGGACCAGAAAAGGCATGTCTGAGCTTCCTTCTACAGCACTTGCATCTGGTTTTTGTGGGAACTGCAAAATGTCTTCAGTGTTCTGACACTTCTTGGCATGGCCACCAACTTCAAATCTCAATTTGAAGTTGGCAAGTGCTTCGTATATTGCCTATATAGATAAGTAGATGACACCACATACAAATATACATCCAGGATAACACAGAAAAGGAATGGACATAATGCGCGCTACTTCAAGCATGAAACTGTGAGCTGAAACAGAAATTACAGAATTCTAATCGTTATGTACTTAAGATTGAAGCTAAACTTAACTAAAGCTGTTTCTTAGCTAAGAATATCAGCCCAATCATAGGACAATAAGACAATAACTAACTTAATTTTCGTCTTCATCATAGCTTTCGTTTTCAAAGTCATCACCATATAGCTCGTCATCGTCATTTTCATCATATAAAAGCCTTTTTAACTGTTGCTTCCTTATTCCCTCTTGAATTCGGTCTCTTATGACTGTTCCCTGGTAGAAACAATGAGATAAATCTTCCATGAATCAGCTTGCTGCATACAACTGCAAGTCATATAAAAAACCATTTAAGAGAAAGAAATCATACCATTTTATGGAAACCTTCTTCAAACATCTCAAGAAATCCAGCAACCAATCGGTCAGCATTCTCCACCCATTCATTACGATGCATTTTGGCCACAATTTGTATCTGCGATGTCAATATAGAGAAAAGAGAAAATCAATTTACAACTAGTCACCCTTTAAACAACTATAAGAAAATGAGTTGCAAGATGACTTCACAGTCAGTGCACTAAAAATTAGCAAGTGAAATGCTGCACACTCATGATTCATGAACAATCATATTACTAGTAGAGAAAGTAATATGATGAGCAAGGTGTTCATATATCTGCCAGTAATATGATTTACAGATTCTCTTGAAGTTGTTAACATGTCTACACACAAACTTGACTGGACATACAAATCACTCCTGACTCCATGAGTTAAAATAATACAACTAATATCTCAACTATCAAAAACTCATCTGAAGTTAGTGATGCATATGGAAAAAGAACCAAAAGTGATTGAGCATAATGGTACATATACCTTCTCCCCAACTTTCTCTTGCTGCTCCTTCACCCTCTCACGTAGTTTTTTCAGTCCCATATTCACTCTCAGCCGCTTTTCCTAAGGGTAAGAAAGAAGAATGACATACAATGGATCACTTCTTGCGGTAGAGCAGAAAAGTAATCACTGGAGCATAAGATGTAACAAGAACATACCCTCACATAGCTAACACCTAGATCCTTTCTTGAGTACCCACGGTCCAAATTGCGCATCACATACTGGTTGTAATCTTTGACAATCCTCATTATGATATCAGATGTAGAGATACCAGCAGTTCGTTTTGTTTCCTTAAACTTCCCAACAGACTTGACCTGTAAAGAAGTTCATAAGAGGGTAGAAATGGATAACAAGAACCTAAAAGCAAGATAAGTAGAGAGAACATGGGCCATAAAATCCAGAATCTAGTTTGAACAATTAAATGTTGTAATCTACAGAGAACGTAACCAATTTGAACAAAAAACAGGAAAACAGGTAGGACAACATCTTGTGTAACTGCCATTACTATTAGTAAGACTTACAAATTCATAGACATCCTTTCCAGCCCCACTTGTATCAGCATAGCTACATTTCAGATTATAAGGATAAAGGTTATCTATGACCATCATAAAATAAAATACAACAAACAAACTTATGGGAAAGAATAATCTGACAAACTGAAAACAAAATAGATTTTCATGTTACATGGAGACAATCATGATTCAAACAACATTCAAAATGAAAGATGAGGTCAATCAATGACAAATATCCGGCTGTGAACAGCGTAGATAGAAACAGGTCATCCTCTCTAAGAACATAAGCAGACCATTTCAACTTTTTTAAGCGGCATAAATACATCCTCACTCCCTAAGATTTCATTATTTAAGCATAGTCAACACAAAACTTAGATGCCCCTCTTCTCATGTCTATGATATTCTGTTTTAACCTTGAAATGAAAGTCAGCCAAGAATTTTGCAAAATTCAATCAGATTCAATGAAAACAATTCCCTAGGGTGTGGCTACTTACGGAAGAGAATCATGTGCCACATAGTCGATCTGATGTTTGTCAAGAAACTCTTGCGTGAGAACCCATGGCGCATCAGGGATCACTTCGTCCACCCATCTGTATCAGACAAGTAACAAGAACATGCTTTAGAAACAACAGTAGATGCACCAGGATAGCTTTACGAAAACAGAAGAAAAATGCAAGATAGTTGTGTGTGCAGATGCAAAAACAGGCATTCATTAACGTGACCAACCCATAAGCTAAACAAACATACATTTCTTATTCAGATTCACCATCTGTGAGTAGAAAAAAACAAGCCAGATGCTAAAAGTTCAGAATGCTCTAAAAGGAAAGCTAATGTCTAGTTATTAAACATTGTTCATTGGATGAAACACAAGCTTAAGCTTAATAACATAAGTGCTTCAAAATGTGTTCTAATTCACATGAAAGTAGCGAAAAACTAACTTGCAGTGGCGGAGTGATTCATAGCGCTCCACGTCCGTCATAACAGTTTTGCCCTTGTAATTGTGGGTAACTTCATCATTGCAGCAGCCAACAAGCAGGTACGTATTTGGGAACCTAAAGTTCATCAAAAATCAAACACCTCAAAGCTAAATCAAATTCCATTGAAGTCATGACCCCAAAAAAACATAGAGCCATAACAAAGCATCAACATAACTGAAATTCACAACCAAGTAATCACAGCATAAACAACAGAAACTAACAAAAATGAAACATCTTGGCCCAAAATTCCAATTCCAACACAAATTTGATTTAACATCACATTCATGACCTCAACATCCAGCGACTAACTACAAACTCGCAGTAACCAAAACCCAGAAAGGAAATTGCTTGACTTTCAAGAACATTTAGCCAAAAATAACGAAAACCCACTTGGAATTATCAACAGCAAAACTTCACTAACAGGCAGAACAGAGAGAAAGAGAGAAAGAGTTACGATTTCTTGGCTTGCTCGAGAGAACGGGCATGGCCGAAGTGAAAGAGATCATATATCCCATCTGCATAAACTCTCACAGGTCGATCCTCCTCACTACTCTGCTTCTTCTTCCGATCCTCCATCTCGAACTTGCAAACTGTGTATTGGGTTTTCAGAGAAGAACAGAGAGAGAGCTCAGGGAGAGCAAAAACAGAGCCCGCTTCTTCTCTGTTTTCCAATCTCTCTTTCTGTGAAGGAATAAGACGACGTGCAGTATTGTACCGAAGAAAAGACGTAATGCTTCGCGAATCGGGACTTCGAGTTTTACTAGAATATGTATTCCTTTGTAATCAGACTGTTCAGATTATTTTACTCTACTTTGAAACATGGTTTTGGGTTTGCTTAGTCTACGGCAAATTTAAGGTCGTCTTCTTCTTCTTCCTTGTTTTTTGCTTTTATTGTTCATTTGTTTTTGTTTTCTTTTGACCTGTGGATCTGGTCAGTGAGGTGATGCGAACAGAGGCAACAACATCGTCATGGCACAGAGGAAATAATTCGGTCTGAAGTTTCATTACTTTTGTTGCTTTTAGGGGAGTAACGGAAGATATTCGGAATTCGGATACACTATCATGTTCGGTATATGTCACGTTCAAAAGTATGGCAAAAAAGTTCTCGACACTTTATTGTTCGAAGCTAATAAAAGATGCAACATTTATATCACGGAAGTATAGCGACACTTAGAGCACACATAAATTGATTTTATACCAAAATTACGTACAAAATATATTATACAATAGAGTTAGTTTTTAGAAACATGCTAGGTTGTAAGTAGAACGGACGATGGAGAGGTTCTCCAAATAATAGAAAGTCTGGCATGGGGCAGACGTTGAAGAGGTCTTTTTTAGTGATATGAGGTATCTGATTCAAACCCTAACTTGTGAAAACTTTAGAAGCGCAACTAAAAGTACAAAAACTGTGTCTTGCTTCTACTCTACGAAATTACTATCTTTTGCTCATTGTTATGTTAGGGTTATCTTTACAATATGTAGTGGAACAAATCAGTCGGAAAAGCTAAAATGCAAGGCTGTCAATTTGCGTACCGGAAATGATCAGAACGTCGGCGGAAAGGGACCGAGACCTTTTTCTAGTATTTTATAGACAAACATCAAAGTTGAATTGATTTTAGGGTTGATCAAATTAGTATCAGAAAAGGGGGAAATTCTATGGTACCTACCCGTATGTGATACCTACATTTACAAATGTGACAACATATTTGTAATCAAAGTGATAATGCTGAGTCGTATTGTTTATAATCTTGTTCTAATAATCGTAATTACAAAATGTACAACCATTTAACAACTTTTTAAACAAATTGTTCTCATAGTTTTAATTTTGTTTAACTTCATGTAAATAGTGTAAATAAATTTGGAAAATTTATTCTCAATGTTGTAATTTGATTCATAATATTATAATTTTTGTTCAAGTACATGTAAAATAAAAGTAAGATATACATCTCAGTACCATAACTTGTCTCCAAAAAAAGTATTAAAAAAAAAAACATTGTTGTCCGAACTTCAACTATCGATTTTGATAGGGAAAAAAATCAACAGAACACTCAAGACTCTGGAGTCCAGAATGTGTGGGTCTATGTCAGTCAAACATGTTCCAAGAGCCAATGCTCAAAATAAAAACAATACGTCTGCCATGACAACCCAACATTTGCTTCCATTCAGCATTGGGAAGCAGAGAGATTTTTATATAAAAATCTGCATCACTAGTATGATATTCATCTGGTATGGATTTGTAATATTACTGCTTACTTTTCCAACATGCTGGAACGAATAGAACATTCATTTTTATTTCAAGTTGTCATGTGATTATCTTATTGGAACATGTTACAGAAGATGGAATACAGAGCAAAGAAAACAAATCGACTTTGCCTCGTACCTGTTTAACAGAAGTAGAACACACCCTTTAGTTTGTGTTCCTTGTCCGATCAAAGGTTCCTTTTTCGGAAACGAGCTACTTTCACTGCAATTCCCACTATTATCTTCTCTTTGATATTGTCAAAGAATCGAAAATAGGCATACCTCCATAATTTCATCACTAGTAATGTGCCACAGACTCCCCAGAAGCCTGTGATAAAGCCAAACACAATGCTAACATAGAGACCAAGCTTCTTGTTGTCATCTTCATCATTGTCTTCGACAGGAACATTCCCACTGGTAGTAGGCTTGTCATCTCCGGGGCACTTGGTTGAAAGAGGAAAGCCGCACAATGACGGATTGCCCTCATAAATGGATGGATCGGTCAGTGTTTGGAGTTGATCGCCGGAAGGAATTCTTCCAGAAAAGTTGTTGTAAGACAAGTTCAAGTGATTCAAGTAGTTCAAGGTAGACAAGCTTTGAGGAATCTCTCCAAGAAGGTGATTGTGTGAGAGATCAAGTGTTTCCAGCGAACTCATGTTTCCAATGTTTGTGGGAATCTTTCCATGTAAATGATTCATCGACAAGTTCAAGATACTCAATTCAATGAGACTGCTTATTTCTTGATGAATTTCACCTTCCAAGTTATTCAAGGAAAGATCAATACCCTTCACCAAATCTACATTGGAACTACCATATTCGAGGTCTCTTCCTTTTGAAACTATTGTTGTTCGCTCATCATAATTGTAGACATCCCAATCACTAGAATCTTCACTACCCAACTTGTCCAAACACTTTGGAATGGTACCTGATAAGTTGTTATGAGCAAGGTCCAGGACATGGAGATTGACAAGATTGCACAAGTGTTTGGGAATGTGACCACTAAACGAGTTTGGACGCAATTGTAGTATATGCAATGTCACCATTGAACCTATCCATGAAGGCAGGTTTCCAGAAAGATTGTTGCCTCCGAGATCAATTCTACTCAAGAGGGAGCAATTCTGCAAGGAAGAAGGAATTTTGCCACCAAAATTATTGTTGCTCATCTTCAATATAACAAGACTACTTGGGATACCCTTTGAACTCGGAATATTACCAGAAAGATTGTTTTCTGAGACGTCCACAACTGAGATTTTGCCCCACAAACTCCATGCTCGAGGGAACTCCCCAAAGAACTGATTGTTTCTTAGAGAAAGGATCCACATATACTGCATCTCACATATAGAGGGTGGAATGGTACCATCTAAATGATTATCAGACAGGGACAAACTTTCTAGATTTGGCATTAGTTGTCCAAAATTTATGGGAATAGACTTGGAAAATCGATTGCGACTCAGATCTAATATAAACAACTGTGGAAACTTGGATTGAAATGGAAGCTTTCCTTGGATTTGATTGTTGGAGAGATCCAAAATCATAAGCTGGGGTGATATCTTCAACAACCAATCCTCTGGTATACCTGAAATTCCCGTACCACTAAGGGTGACCTCAAACAATTCAGTTTGTGATTGAAGCCAGACGAGAAATGCATCACCAACTAGACAGTTCTCAATGTGAATTTGACGGAGTTTGAAAGGAGGAACCAAGTCATAAGTCACATTGAAAATGAGAGGCATAGGCCTGTCTGTGCTTACACCAAAAGAGTCTAATTTTGTGAGATTTATGAAATGGAATTCTGTTAAACTGCCTTCCCATAAATTGTGAGACAGGTCTAAGTGAACTAGTTCAGAAAGTTGTCCCAAGCTTTCAGGAATGGATCCATTCAAATGATTCGAAGAGAGGGTCAGTTCTTTCAAGGATGATAAGTTTCCAATAGATTCTGGAATTGATCCCAAAAAGGAGTTGCCCTGGAGGGTGAGATATTGCAATTTGTGTAACTTCCCTATGGAGGCAGGCAATTCATAATTCAGCAAAATGAGAGATAAATCTAGTGACTCTAGTCTGGAATTTGAACAGTCTGTGAGACCATTCAAAACATCTCGTATAACTTCCTTCTCAAACAAGTTTTCAGCAAGAGATAATGTCTTGAGGGTACAAAAGTTCCCAATGAGTTTGGGAATTTGACCTTCAAGTTGATTACCAGATAAATCAAGGTGCTCAAGATTTTTGAAGCTAGAAAAATCATTGGGAATGGGACCAACGAAAGTACTGCCGTATAGATCAAGTGTCTTTAGACTAGTCAAATTAGAAAACCAGCTGGGAATCGAAGAATTGAAAAAAAATTCAGACATATCAAGGACTGAAAGAGATGTGAAGTTAAGGGTCGGTAATGAGAGTGGAAGCTGGTTTGAATGAATGCGACATGCAGATAAATGCAACTCTAATAGTGAGGGAAGCATGTTGACATAATGTAACCAACTCACTCCTGCCTTGCGAAGGTCAACTCCTCCGAGATTGAGGTACTTCAGGGAAGAGAGTCGAGAAAGCCAACTCAAGGTTTTGGAAAGAATCTCTCCCGAAAATGAAGCGTATGAGAGATTGAGATATCTCAAGCTCGTAAGATTCCCCAAAAAGTTGGGAATATGAATCCCTTGAAAATCATTCCAGCTTAGGTCTAAGTAATATAAATGCTTTATGCTAAGCAAAGAAGGATTTATCTTACCACTCAAGCAAGACCGTTGGTAGTCCACAAAATCCCACTCTACATCATAAACTATGTATGGATATGGATTCCGGAGATCCATCTTTACAATGTGGCCAGTGTGGTTGTCGCATGAAAGACCATTCCATTGACAGCAATTGTGGCCTGACCAAGAAGAAAGCCTGCCGGAAGGATCAGTAAGATGATGTTTAAAGGTGAGAAGCACTCGTCTCTCTTCGTCAATGCATTTCACACCGCCTGGAAGTTCATCACCCAGACCAAGTGTAATCAGCAAATATGAATACAACAACAGAAAGAGGATAAAGTTGCTCATTATAGTAGATAAGAGGATTTCTTTGTTGCAACTGGGTGACAACTGACAATTAAACTGAATTTATAGGAAGGATGGGATAATTTGAGTACTAAATTTAATATAATAACTTTCCATTTTTGAAGTTAGAAGGATAGCAAGTCCACTCTGTCTCAGGTATGGAGGAAGCATGGATATTGAATAGTGAATACTCTCTGCATTTGGTTTTCTATTCATTTTATAGTTTTCTCGGTATTGACTCTTGAAATTCAGCATGTGTAATGGCAATATTAAAATGAGCCCGCATCTTCATGATTCCAAAGTTTTCAAATGATGCATGAATGCATGATGCACCTTCCATGTTTAGTGATACCTGGAAGAAATGATACTAAATAGTATATATATGCTATGGAATCTTGGTTTTTTTTAATTCATTTTATTCTTTGTTTTGGTCTTCACATTCAGTTACATAATGCAAGGATTTAAGGATAGTGGCCAGTCATGAGGGTGCACATACATGTTAACAGGATGAGAATTGAATTAGGGTGCAGCTCGAAGCATGTAAATTTTATTCAAGCATGTATGCATGTAAAAATGGAAGCAACCAACACGGAGAAAAGATCATCAAGCAAGACAAAGATTCTACTGTACTATCGTTTTTCAAGAATCAACACGGACTTATCTTCCCTCTTTTTCCATAAGAAACATCAACTTTTTTCCATGACCACATGACATTTGAGGCTTCCAGTAATAGCAAATGTTACATCGACCATACATGCTGATATAAATAGAGTGATGAAAAAACAGTAGATGCAAGATAGCAGGATAGATTTAAGAAAAACAGTAGAAAATTGCAAGATAGCTGTGAGTATGTAGATGCAAAAACAGGTATTCACTAACCAGCAGCTAAACAAGGATTCATTTCTTATTCAAATTCGCAAGCTGTGAACAGCAAAATAACAGGCAAGGGTGAAAGTTCAGAATGCTTTGAAAGGAAAGCATAATTTACTTACTAAACATTTAACATTGTACATTAGATGCAACACAAGCTTAAGCCTAACAACAACAGTACTTTAAAACGTATTCTAATTTCAATCAAAAGTAGCAACAAACTAACTTGCAATGGCGGAGCGATTCATAGCGCTCCAAGTCGGTCATAACAGTTTTGCGGACTTTTGCCATTGTAATTGTGGGTAACTTCAGGTACGTATTTGGGAACATAAAGTTAATCAAAAATCAAATTCCATTGAAGTCATGACCCCAAAAAAAACATAGAGCCATAACAAAGCATCAATATAACTGATTTTCACTACCAAGTAATCAGAGCATAAACAACAGAAACTACAAAGAGGAAATTTCTTGCCCCGTAATTCTAATTCCAACACAAATTTGATTCAACAACATCACATTCATGACGTCAGCATCCAGCAACTAACTACAAACTCACAATAACCAAAACCCAGAATTGCTTGAATTTCAAGAATGAAAACAACGAATTTAGCCAAAAATAACCCACCACTAACAGGCCAAAACAGAGAAAGAGAGTATTTCTTGGCCTGCTGGAGAGAACGGGCATGGCCGAAGTCCCATCTGCATAACTCTGGTCTGCTTCTTAATGCAATCCACCTTAATGCATAACCCTTGGAAGAAGGAGAAGGAGGAGGAGGGAGGGGAGGGGGGCTGGGTGGGTGGGTTTAATCCCATGATGCCATCTGCATAAACTCTGACAGGTGGATCTCCTCATTAATTCCATTCGGATTTGAATAGATTCAGTTGAAACTCTGACAGGTGGATCTCCTCATTAATTCCATACGGATTTGAATAGATTCAATTGTACTGTATAAGCGAAAATTCTTCCGATATTCTAAGTGACCTAACAACTTATATCATAATTAATATTTTGATCTGGTCATCCACGTCGCATTATCATATTCATGCATATATACTAATATTATTAACAAAATTGAAACTAAAAAAAATAGTCTTAAGTGTTTCCAACACATGAGATAAGAAACCGAGATCGAAGAAGATATATTTTTATTATGGGCGTTTAATTTGATTGGATCAAAAATGAAAATAAAATGAATGAATATTAAAAGTCTCTAGTCTTCATTCGATCTTCTCGGATACGGCGATTTGAGAACTTACACATTAATGGTGCAAGTGCACCTTAACGCGTAGAATATGCTTCGTTGTATAAGATAGATTTGTTTGGATTCTAATAGAGTCCCATGTATTGTACATACCAGCAAGACCCTTAGAGCAAATGCATGGCGCGATTTCTATTTAGTTTCCCCCGCTTTCTCCCTCTTATGTTCGTCTACTCTCTTTTTTTCCTTTGAGGAAACTCAACTCCCTCTTGTTCTTGGCCTCTCCAATGAAGTAAAAACACAGGAAACGATCACAACGTGATCTGAACCAAAAGTTAGGAATTTTAGCTTTCATTCTTCCATTTCACCTTCTCTCTTATGAGAACAATAGGTTGTCATTGGGATAAGTAAGCAGCTGTAGGTTGGGTTTTCTCTCTCTCGTATTGGGTGTTTGATTTTGAGTTTTCTATTTTTCCATTCATTCAAGTTTCCATCTCTTTTTGTATCTAGCTACTGTCTCTAATGTATTGATTGGGAAATTGGACTTGTTTGTATTAGTCTTTTTCGTTAGGATTCTTTTCGTTTATATGGTTTGTTGTATTGGTTGTTTTCTCTGTTTTGGTTTTGCTTATTTAGTTTAGTGATTATAAATTGCATATTATTGCAGTTAGGTACAAGGTATCGGATATGGATAAGTCAATGGGTATAGCAGACACCGAAGTAGGGAATTTTGATTTGGGGTTGGATTGTAAACCTAGAATAGGAATGGAATTTGATTCTGAACCAGCAGCCTATGATTTCTACAATAGATATGGAGGAGAAAAGGGGTTTAGTATTAGAAGGGAGAGTCATGGTAAGAATAGAAAAACAGGAGAACTCACTCAAGAGTATTTGTTTGTTGTAAGGAAGGTGTTCGACAAACAGATAAAAGGGACTTCATGACTAAAAAACCCAAAGCAGAGACAAGAACAGGTTGTCAAGCTGAACTATGTATTAAATTGAATCGGAAGAATAATAAGTTCTTTGTTACCCGTTTTGTTGAAGAGCACAATCATCCTTTTGTAGCAAAAGAATGTTCATACATGCTACATTCGCAGCGAAGTATACAAGAATCTCAAGGCATTGAAATAGACTTGGTAAAGGATTTTGGAATTGATGTCACGTCTCTGTATGAGTTGATGAGTAAGCAAGCAGGTGGAAGAGCTGCTGTTGGTTTTACAAAAGTAGATGTTAAAAACTATCTACGATCAAGGAGACAGAGAAGCTTGAAGTATGGAGAAGCTGGATATATTATCAAATATTTTGAAGATTAGACATTGATAAACCCTTCATTCTATCATGCTATGCAATTAGACAATGAGGAGCAAATAACAAACATGTTTTAGGCAGATGCTAAGATGATCATTGATTATGGCCAATTTGGGGATGTTGTCAGTTTTGATACAACATACAAAATTAATAAATGTAATTGGCCTCTTGCTGTGTTTGTTGGATTCAATCATCACCGTGAGATTATTATCTTTGGTGCGGCTCTCATGTATGATGAAACAGCCGAGTCATTTATATGGTTGTTTGAGACTTTTTTGAAGGCGATGTCTGGAAAGGCTCCAAAGACAATATTTACTGATCAAGATGTTGCAATGGCAAAGGCTCTTCGACAAGTTATGCCTGATGTATACCATAGACTCTGCAAATGGCATATGATGCAAAATGCCTTAAAGCATGGACACGGTTTTTTGACAGATGAAGGTGGAATCACAGGTTTTTTGTCAAAATTTATGGAAAATATTGAAGAGGAAGATGAGTTTATATCTACCTGGGATGCTATGCTTGATAAATATGCTTCCCGTGACGATCCTTGGTTGAGTGGCATCTATGATCTAAGAGAAAAATGGGGCTTTCCTTATGTTAAACGGCCATGGTCAGCTGGAATAAGAAGCACTCAATTGAGTGAAAGCTTTAAATCTACCTTGAAAAATTATTTAGACTCTGACCAGAATGTTTCAGAATTTTTTACACACTTTGAGAGGATGGTTGCTGATAAAAGGCACAAGGAGTTAGAAGCAGAATATGATTTGTGCTTCAGGTTACCTATTGTGAAAATGAATGTCAAAATGCTATATGAAGCAAGAAAGGTTTACACTAAAGTAATCTTTGAAGAGTTTCAAAATCAATTTGAATCGTCCCTTGAAGCTTCTATAACAAGTTGTGTTGATACAGATGATGGTGGAAAGATGTATACAATCATTAGAGATGGTTATTCTAGAGAACGCAAGGTGAAGAGAGATGTTGGTGATATACTATCTTGTAGCTGCAGATTGTTTGAGATGAAAGGGGTTATATGTAGACACATGATCAAGGTCCTTAGAGAAGTGATGCAAATAAAAGAAGTTCCTGAGCATTATATCTTAAAGAGATGGACCAAGAAATCTAGAGCTGAAAGTGTTCAAGACATGCACGGGCGTGAAATCCAAGCAGACCCTAAGTTGCAACAAGCCTCTAGGTATAGGTCCTTATGTTCCACCTACATTCGCATATCAATCAGAGCTTCTGAACATGAAGAAGCATACAAATTAGCCATGACTAATGCAGAGAAGGTAGCAAAAGAAGTCGAAGACTTGCTAAGGTCTGAAATGAATGATAAGGTAGATGAGAATGGTCATACAACTCAATCCACTCCCACTGGACAACTCAACGCAAATGGTACTGTGGTGAATGCAAAAGGCCTAAAGAAAAGGGAGACATCTAGAGGAAGGAAACGGCGAATAAAGAGTCAGATGGAGATAAGCATGAGCAAAAATAAAAGAAGCCAATCCAGTAAAAAAAACAATTGAGGTACTTTTTTTTATCTGAGGTATTATGTTTGCTACTTTCTTATTAATTTGATTATGTTTATTTACAGGAGATTAGGGTCCAGTAAAAGAGGGGTTACTTCTTCTCTTACTTTTCAAGTTAAAAGTGTGTCTGAGCCTTTGTTGATATAAATATTTAACTTGGTTATGATGATGGGAATGTATAATTCAGGTTACTCCTGATTCAATGGATAATGTGTACAAGGTGACTCTCGATCCATCGAGTAATGCAGAGAACGGTGTTTTTGATCTAACAACTGAAGCTTTAAATCTGACTCTTGATGGTACTTTTGATCAAATTACAAGTAATGCGGATCAATTTTTTGAGCATGATTTCTCTACCTCTTCACTTAGATTTATTGGTTGTAATCAGTTACATCGATATTCATACTTAGTTGGTCTTAAGATTTATGGTATTAGAATTCACTATTACTAACCATTATGTATTTTACCATAACTTTTCTAGGAGTTTGATTTAAACAATGATCCTCAATGAAATACATATTTTCATGGCCCCTGGATATAAAAGGTGTGTCTAGTTTTAATAGAAATAATAATATTTCATTTCATGGTTGTTTCTGTATTATATAATGTAATGGCTTATTTGGTTTGCTGCAGGTTGTGTAGGTTTGCTGCAGGTTATGCAGGCTTGCTGTTTTGTATTTGTATAAGGAGAAGGCAATGTGAAAGCTTGGATAGGGCAATTGTGCAGGGTTCTGTTATGATTTTTGTAAGACTTAATAGAAGAATGTAATTGTTTGTAAGAGGTGAAGGCAATTGTGCAGACACTTTTCTTCATCTATATTATCCTCAGTTCATCTATATTTCCTCAAGTACTTTTGCAAGTGATGGTTTGAAGTGGCTGTATGCAGCTTGTTTAATTTATATCAAGTTTCATTCCCAGCTCATATATATTATCATCAGCTTCATTTGCAAATGATGCACTTTATTTCCTAGCTTCAATTGCTGTGTGATGGGACAAACGAATGAAGAAAAGAACAGCAAAGAAAAGAAGATATAAAGTGGTTGAGAAGTAGATGAAGAATTTGTGGCCATGAGATCAAGTCTGTCCACGTGTCGTCGTCATAGGAGAAGCTTAGGTAGGTTAGGCAGGTTTTCAGGATAGGAGAGGATCCGGATCCACTTTTATTACTTTCTCAGTGACTTTTATGCCGCTGATGGAAGGATTTAGGTTTTCCCTATGAAAAATTCTATCCTACATATGTGTATGGGAAACAACCTGCTTTTCAACCCTAAATAATAACCCACAGCCCCCTGCAAGGCACGTGCCACATGCTCAATTAGTACGAGACAGAATCCCCGTGCGTTGTTGCAGGGAACATCTTACATAAATTCAAGGAAACATGGCAATTTTGTGGAAAAAGGACTTCATGGCGGTTGTGTAAATAAGCAGAATCCGTGGTCATAATGGTAATTCCTCGCAACCCAGCCTAAGTGGTAGTTTTGTAAATAAAAAGACAAAATTGTAATGCATGGACAAATGAACGGTGATTCACAGACCGAGTGGTAGTGTCGTAACTTATTAGAAAGAAGGGGCAAAATGATAATTTTGAGAAAGATGAACAGTGTAGAAATAGTGAATTAAGCAGCTTAATAGTATATTATAAATGACATACACATCTGTAGAGCAAATGAACCATTTGCCTATAAACAACATCACTCGTCATTCATATCTAGTGTACTAAAAACATGCCTCTTTCTACAGAAAAAAAAACAGCCTCTTTGATATATCTTCTGACGATTATTGATTTAAACAAGGAGATTGGTCACTCCATTAACTTTCATGCACTCGACAGTTTACTCCATTAACTTTCAATTTCAATCGGTCACTCCTTGAACTATCCAATGTCACACAATTAGGTCCATCCATTAAGTGGCCGTCCAAATCAGTGGTTAAGTTACTAACTAGACATTTTTCAATGCCAACTCATCTGGATGAAAAGAGAAATTCAATTTAATACCCCACCTCCTCCGTTTTCTCTCTCTCTCTCTCTCTCTCTCTCTCTCTCTCTCTCTCTCAGCCTAGCCAGCCATGACTTCCCCACTTTTCTCTCTCTACTGTTTCTCTCATCACCCTCCTCTTCCTCTCTGCAACCGCCTCACCGGACGCCGTCTCCTCCACCACCATCGGCGTCACCTATTCTGCCTCCACCGTCGCCACCTACCCCACCCCTTCGCTACCGGAGCGCATGGCCTAGACCGTAACTTCCCTCGGCCTCGCCGCCCTCCGCCTTGACATCTCTAACCCTAACCTCGTCTGCGCCTTCCTCTACTCCAACACCACCCTCCTCCTCACCATCCCCAACGCGTTGGTCCTACCTCTCGCCACCAACCGCACCAACGCCCTCCGGTTTGGTTTCAAGACCTCTCTCCCTCACTCCTCCACCGACCCCGACACCAATGGAACGGCGTTGTTAGCTCCGCCTCCACTTCTTCCTCCGGCAACGGTGAAGAAGAAGTCGTTCGCGGTTGCGACGAGGGAGTTGTTCCCTAGGCCTGGCGTCGACGGAAAGTGAGACTGCGGCGGCCTCCGTTGCTATTTTGATAGCTCCAGGAAGTTCTCCAATGAGAGAATCGGGAAGGTGATGGAGGATGAAATTCAGCCGGGAGTGGTTTGGGAGCAGCGCGTGAAGGATGTGGAGGCGGAGAAAGAGAGACGCGTGATTACTAGTCTCGGCTTTAGTTTTTCTGCGGCGGGGCTTCTTTTCCCTTATCATTTAGGTACTGCTCAATTCTTAATTGAGAATGGCTATATCAAGGTTCTTCAATTTTCGCCCCATTATGTTTTCATTTTCTTTATGAATGTTGCTCAATTTGAGTAATTTGTTTGTATTCTCTATACAGTCATTTTGATTCGGTATTCTTTTCAAGTTGTGAGCATGATTCGCTAGTTGGTGTAGTGTTAGTTCTTAGATTCTCATGTTTTCTCTAGAATTCAATTCGCATTGGAAAACTGTTGCAAGTGTCTGGAATTCAGTTTACATGGAAACACCGGTGCAAATGACTGTCAAAGAAGATATCAAATGTGTCTTTAAGATAGTTTTGGTACTAATTCCTAACTTCCCTTCAATCAGAGGACCAAGAAGTGGCTAGGCACATAGAGAGAGAGAGAGAGAGAGAGAGAGAGAGAGAGAGAGAGAGAGAGAGAGAGAGAGAGAGAGAGAGAGNGAGANAGAGAGAGAGAGAGAGTACGTGGGGTGTTAAATGGAATTTCTCCTTTCATCCAACTGAGTTGGCATTGAAAAATATGTCCAGTTAGCAACTTAACCACTGATTTGGATGACCACTTAACGGATAAACCTGATTGTGTGACATTGGATAGTTCGAGGAGTGACCGATTGAAATTGAAAGTTGATGGAGTAAACTGTCGAGTGCATGAAAGTTAATGGAGTGATCAGTATTTTCTCCTTTAAACAAGTAGAGAGTGTTATCTTTTTTCATTACTGAACGATTCTCTCAAACATGGAAAACATTGAAGAAGGTAAAAGCTCTAGCTATCAATCAATAATTCCAAACCCTAAAACCAAAACAACGAAGATCAAATCAAAATGAGAAAGTAACTTTCGTTATCAGAGAACAGAGAAACGTTAAGGTCGTGGTTCGTCAAGGCCAATCGTCTTCATCTTAGGGTGTCAACATTTCATCTTTAGAATGAGAGACATAGAATACGTGAAAATCTTACCTCTGGAGGCCGGATTTCCCAAAGGGTTTGATATTTATACCAAGCACCTCAACATCCTACAAAATCGAGCATATATCCTTCAAAGTCGATTAACTTTTGAATACCTTTTAAAAATATGTTGGTATTCAATCAGAACTTTAAAATATCCATCCAAATCTAGTGGTATTCAATATTCATCCAAATTTGATTGCATACCAACAGATTTTTAAGGACTTAAAAATCTGAATTGAATACCTATAAACTTTTCAAATACAAAAAAGTTCTACAAACTCTCAATTGTTCATCTTAAAGTTGCAAATTTTTTTGAGGAGAAGAATAGAGAGAGAGCAAAACACTGTTTCCCAGTCTGTGTGAAAAGGAATAAGACGATGTGTAGTATTGTACGGAAGAAAAGGTGTTAATGCTTTGTGAAAATATGTTTTAGTCTCTTTTAAAACACAGTTTTGGGTATGTTATGGTTAATATTGCATAGTCTATTTGGACATATATAGAAGAATTTTTCGTGTTAATTAAGGTTTTGGGTTTATTTTTTGATTTTTTTGACTTATGGATCTTGTCAGTGAGGTGATGCGAACAAAGGCAACAATATCATCATGGCACAAAGGAAATACTTCGCGTTAAGTTTCATTGCTTTGTTACTTCTTTTTTTTCTAAGAGTAACAAAAGATATTCAGAAATTCATCATGTTCGGTAGATGTCACATTTATAAGTATTACAAGAGAGTTCTTAAAACTTCAATGTTAGAAACAAATAAAAGATGTGACATTCATCATATCATCATATGATAGTAAAAACATGCACGCAATTCTTCGAGTGGCTCATTTCGCATCAGAGAAGCCTATGCATGAACAATGATTAATTTTATTTCCTCACCTAGCTACTCTAGGTTGGGGTAGGTCCGAATGAGGAAGTTCATTTCAATGAACCTTGATAGCGCTCCAAGGCCAGATGGATTTAATGGTCACTTCTTTGTTTCTTGTTGGGATATTGTGGGTGCAAAAATGATAAATGTGGTGCAACACTTATTTTAATTCGGGGCTTATTATTCTTATTCCAAAGGTGGATCATGCTGACTCCATCAAGCAATTTCGTCCTATTGCTCTTACCAACTTTGTTTTCAAGATTATTCTGAAGATTTTTGCACTTTGATTGTCTTCAATTGCATCTCGTATTGTGTCTCCTTAGCAACATACTTTTGTTGTTGGCAGAAATATATCAGATTGTATCTTGGTGACTTCTAAGGGCATCTCTAACAAGGTGATATAAAACTTATACTCAAACCTATTTTTTGACTCACCTAAACCTATAACTATTCAAACCCATATTCCATCTCCAACCATTATGTCAAAACCCATACTCATACCCAAAGTTTAATCATTTTATATAATATGGATATGAGTATGAGTTTTGGTCATCAACAAATAAATAAATTTCATATATAGTGCCCCTTGTTAAGTGATTCATATAACAACAAATAAATTATATAAATCATAAATAATAATTTTGTCACACCCCGAATTTTGGATAAATAAAAATTCCAAATTCAAGGCATAATAACTAAAAGAAAAACAAACTTTACAACACTTTAGTTTTACAACTTGTGAAAGAATAAATTGAAACAGGTAAACCTCCCTCAATACTCACAAAAATCTAGAAAGTAAACACAAGGAACAAGCCTAACTGCCGCAGCCTCAACTCTGCTAATCCTGACCTGTAAAAACAACCTCTACACCATGGATTGGTGCACTGGGTTGTAAACAACAAACCCGGTAAGCTTTATAAGCTCGTATGAGTAAATCTCTAACAACATACTCAACCCAACAACACATAAGGTAAACACCAAGAGTTCATGCATTAAAAATAAATTCAGAAAAACACTTACAAACAAGAGAAATCGAAAGGAGAAATTAAGAAAACACAACAATTCACAATCACTCAAAATCATAAATGAAATCCTGCAAAAAGTATAGTTCAGGAATTCCATTAAAATCACACAATTAAAATTAGAGAATCTCCTGCGGACAAGCATAGTTCAGGAAATACTCGAAACAAGAAAATTAAATGACATCATATAAAAACATCACACAAACATTTCTCTACTCTTACTTATGGGTTCGTCAACGCATAGTCATCCCCCATAAGTAACTAGACAAACACGTACTCATGGGTTCGTCAACACATAGTCATCCCCCATGAAGTACCGACAGACTAGAGCTCTATACTGACCGTAACCAATCACCCGGCCAAGGCTTGGTTCCCGGTCCACCACGAAGGCTCCTAATCTAATGCACACCATCACCACTAAAGCACACACATTCACAACTAATGCAACAATCACCCCTAAGGCACCATTCCACAACGAATACACTCACTCACCACTAAGGCACACATTCTATTACTCTCACATCATAACACTTATCAGATCACAAAAAAAAATATCATCATAACCGTAACCAATCACCTGATTAAAGGCTTGAAATCCGGTTTGACTAATTAAACAACAATTCTACATCACACTATCACATTATCATAACGTGTCTTTCACACATAAACACGTGGATATAAATATTAAAACTAAGGATAATCTACCGACTCTAATTATGACTCATGATCGGAAGTCCTTTTGAAAGATTATATTATTAACAGAAAACTTATTTTCACTTACCATGAGCCGTTGACGATCAAGCTCATTTATATTTAAAAACCAAATCATTTTCTTTCAAGGACAACTTCACAATTAGCCATAATTATCATCATCAAAATCACCATCATAATCATCATCAAAATCAACATCACTATCATCATCAAAATTAACATCACAATCATCATCAAATCATCATCAAAATCAACATCACAATCATCATCAAATCATCATCAAAATAAATAGGCCACAAAGTGGACCTTGGTGAGATTTTACTCACCTTAACTCCCGCTGTGTCTTCACACGCACAACACAAGCATATAGCTCAAAACCATACTCCACAAGTCACCTATTAACAAAACGTTAACCTTAGTAACTATCAACAACAACATTATCCGACTCGAACCGAAACTCATGTCCTAACCCACTAACTTGTCACTCGAGACAAATCCTCCTCCTTGACCTCTAAAAGGTCACCGAAACGTCCTACACAACCTATAGAACTACTAACCAGATTCTCATGTTCGGATTTACCCAAAACTGAACCGAACGGAACCTAGCTGTCACATCCCGACCCTTATATTTTTACCTTATTTACTAGCCTGATTATAATAAGAATTTTACCGTCTCGATCATTGAGTAAATAGTTTAATTGGTCCCTAGAGGGGTTTCGGGGACAATTATGTGCGGAGGATAATTAATATGAGGAAAATACGACGACGGTAAAAATGGTAAATTTTAGCTAGTAAAAGGTAATT
>NC_020493.1:5906353-5916179 GCF_000184155.1 Fragaria vesca subsp. vesca | reverse complement strand
TTTCTTAGAAATTAATTTGGGGAAACATAAATATTTTATTTATTATTTTATTTTGTCCACTCACTCTATCGTTATTAAATGTTTTCCCCTGGGCCCTTCGCTTTAAATTGCCCAGTCTGCAGAGTTCGGGTTGGATCTAGTAGGAGACGAGGTATAGTCACCCGCATTTCTGCCAGTTTTCGCCAGTAGGTTACCTGTTCAACCTACTCGTGTTTTCTTGTTTCCGCTCGTGTTTAGTAGCTCTGAATACTTTAGAATTTTTGTATATTATGTGATGTTCAGAAGTGTTAAATTAAGAGTGTAATATGAAATTTTCGAGTTAGGGTTGTCCATCTGTAAGGAAGATTTTCTTAATCTTTTCAGTAAATTTTCCTTGGAGGTGGTCCCCGCACGACTTACTTTGGGTTTCAGGGTGAAATTCGGGGTGGGTCGTGTCACTAGCACCAAGTGGAAACCCTAGCATGCAATAATGGTAACCAAAACCTATAACCCACATACCAACACATTCGTAACGAAGAGTACTACCTAACCAACACCACAAAACACCACAGACACTACCGGACGCGCCGGCACACGCCACCACAGGCGGCGGGGAGTGGGCCCCACGCACCACCCCGAAACTTCAACAACTCAACAAACTTCCAACAACAACCTTAAAGAGCACAGCAAAAGGAACACTTTTAATACCTGAGGTTTCGCCCCAATCGGCCGGAAACATGCCGGAAACTCGCCGGAAAGATTGGGATCCACCACTGCCACTCTCCGCCGTGAGTCGAGCTTCAACACCACCAGGGATCGAACGAGGACGTCCAACACTTCCTATCCTGACCGGTTTCAGCCTTGCCGCTGCCGCCGGGGGTGAGAAAACCGGTCGGGTTGCGATCCGGGTCGCCGCCCTCACTGTTGGCACTCGATCAGCGCCGATCCGTCCATATCGTCTTCACTCGCCAACACAGGGAGCCTTGCGCCGAGGAGAGGAAGCTTTTCCGACCGGTGCCGTCGTCTGGGTCGGCCGGAATCGGCCGGAAAATTCAGGTCCGGGTCAGGTCGGCTGGGCGTTTTGCACTCTCTCGGGGTCGGGGAGAGAGAAGGAGAGGGAAAGATTTGGGTTTTCTGAAAAATGTGAGGACTCAAGAGAAAACTTTCCTATTTAACCCAAAATTCCCGTAAAGCTGCAAACTTCTGTTGACCATAATTTTCTCATACGAAGTCCGTTCTACGCGTGCCACGTGTCTATGAACTCGTATCGTCATGCTCTACAACTTTCGTGAAGAAAGTTTCTCAAGAAACCCAACGAATAAAAAGTCAACTCTATGACCCTGAATGAAAAAGAAACCCTTTCGGGTAAATTACGCATCCGAACACTTCCGCTCTTCCTTCGAACCTCAAACACACTAACTTCTAACTCAAAAATTCCCAAATAATATTAGAAACTAATATCAAATTTCTAGGGTATTACAAATTTAATATAATATATTGTCACAGTTAAAAGAGAAAATTTTAAGAACAATGACAAACGATCCACTCTCAATTTTGGTGTTTCAAGTTTCAAAACAATCAAAATGGTACATGACGTTTAAAAACCGGCACACTTTTAGCACATGTCATCAATAACATTGTGAACTCTATGTAATTTCTCATTTTTCAAAGGGTGGTTTCGGGTTTTGTCTATTCTCTCTTTTATTATATTATCTTTTATTTTTCTTTTTTTCTATTTATATACTCTCTTTTTTTGTGAATATTTTTTTCTATTTATATACTTTTTTAATCTTGTAAACTCATACCATATATTCTCAAAGACTTTTTAATCAAATCATCTTCCAACTTCCTCCTACAGTCCTACCTTGATCGCCATTTTTGTGTATGCTGGGTTTGAACGGGGACGAAAAAGAGAGGCAACAATATTTTTTCCTTTCTTATTTCCCTCTCCTTATTAATTATTAATCCAATTACTGATTTTAATAATTTATTACTGCTAAATTATGGTGTGACGGACTTGCCCCTCAAAGTTTAACGAAAAACATGTTAGATAACGGATAATGTAACGGTATGTACATATTTTCGGTTGAGATTACAAGTTCATGTACCGTTATGATTGTTTTGAAACTTGAAACACCAAAATTAAGAGTGGATCATTTGTCATGTATTGTTTTTAAAATTTTCCCTAGTTAAAAATAAAAAATATATATAAATTAATATTCTATATTTTTCTCAATTTTTTTCTTATTTTTCAAGTTTTTTTTTTCATTTGAAAATGTGATCATTTAGTGTAAACCTTTGGAACTAATTCACCGAATATTTTAGACCGTCAGATTAGAAATTCAATACTTATATATCATTTTTTTCTTTTTTGGAATTAAATTGATCTGGACCTTTATTTTAAATGAAATGAAATCTGGGTCATCCGTTTTATGACCGTTGTAATCACACAACGGACACTCACATGGGAGGACACTCATATGGAGCGTTCCTCTAAGCTTGTGGCCTCACCTTCACGTGCAGCTTTGTTAGAGTGGGTCCTGCGCCAACCCAAATAGGTTTCCTCCTTGTAAGTCAAGTCGACCCAAAATAGGTTGAGGGTCTGGTAGGAACCCATATTTGGGTTTGAGTTTTGATTGTTGGAGATAGGTTTTTATAGGTTTTGACTATGAGTATGGGTATGGAAGACATTGTTAGAGATGCCCTAAGTATTTCAATCTTTTGGACTCAAAATGTTATGGTGGAAATGTAGCAATAAAAGCATATATCACCAAGGCTTTTGATACGCTCTCATGGGACTTTCTTTTACATTTTCTTCAAGCCTTCGGTTTTCATGAAACTTTCATGCAATGGGTCTGAGCTTTATTATTATCTGCCAGGCGTTCTCTGCTCATTAATGATAGAACCTATGGTTATTTTTCTTGTGGGCAAGGTGTGAGGCAAGGTGACCCGTTCTCTCCCTAACTCTTCTATTTGGCGGAGGAGGTTCTTAACCGTGGTATTTCAATGCTTGTGTCTTCTGGGCAGTTGAATCGTATCCACTCTCTTAGAGATACTATGTCTCCTTCCCATGTATTGTTTGTAGATGATGTAATTGTTTTTTGTAGGGGAAATCAACAGAATCTATTAAGGGTAATGAGTTTCTTTAATGAATACAGTCGTGTTTCTGGTCAGATCATTAACTAGGATAAGTCCCAAGTTTATATTGGGAAACATATGCACCGCCGACGTCACTCTATCTCTGATTGTTTGGGTATTCCATTAGATAATGCTTCATTCATTTACTTGGGTACTCCAATCTTTCATGGAAAGCCTCGTGTTGTACATTTTCAAGCTATTGTTGACAGTCAGATTAAAGCTATCAAGTTGGGTGGATTCATTTTTGTTAATGGTTGGGTGTCTCCAACTTATAGTCTGTAATCTATAGAATGTTTGTCTACACGTGTCAAGTGCATGAATGGCCAGTGTCCTTATTAAGGAAAGTTGAGAGATGGTGCAGAAACTTCCTTTGGTCTAGTGATATTGATAAACGGGGAATTCCTCTGGTTTCTTGGACGTCTTGTTGTGTGTCAATTGATAAAGGAGGTTCGGGGCTTAAGAAACTTGATGTGCTAAATAGGTCTCTTTTGCTCAAACATTGTTGGGAAATTTTTAAATCATCATCTGAAGGTTGTTCCTTTATTCAAAATCGTTTTTCAAGGCGCCATTCTTATGCTCCATCTTCTATATGGCATGGAGTGTAATATCCCACATCGGCCAAACGGAGAGGGGTTATGTGCTGTATATGTACATGCCCACCTCCAATCTAACACGAGACCTTTTGGTGACTCAGCGGCTTCGGAGGGGATGGGTACTCCGAGGTTAAGCATGTTGATGCTAGAGCAATCCCAAGATGGGTGACCTACTGGGAAGCTGCTCCTGAGCTGCCGGAAACAAAACCGTGAGGGCCGGTGGGCCCAAAGCGGACAATATCGTGTTACGGCGGAATGGGTCCTAGGGTGTGACATGGAGTGTGCAAATTTTTGGGGTTGGTGCAGGATAAACTCAGTGGTTGATCGGTGCAAGAGGCCAAATCTCTTTTTGGAGAGAATTTTTTGGGCAGACCTCTCAATGAATTGTTTGGTAATCATGGTGCTTTGAATGATAATTCTTCATTGGTCTCAGACTATATTGATAATGGCTCTTGCATTTTGCCTTCTCTTTACAAATCAATCTCCCGACAGTGTGTAATTTAATCTGTCAAGTTCCTATTTTCATAAATCTTTCAATGGAAGACAAATTAGTTTGGCATGCTTCTTCTACCGGAGAACTTATCGCTAAGTAAGCCTTTCTCTTTCTGCAACAAGCATCTCCTGTAGTGTCATGGGGTAAGCATCTATGGTCTATATTTATTTTGCTTTGTATGTCTTTGCATGCTTGGAAGGTTATGAGAGGTAGAGTAATTTCAGATGATCTTTTGCAACGTAGAGGTGTAGCATTAGCTTCACGGTGTGAATTTTGTGGTAATAGTACTGAATCTCTAGATCACATTATTCTCCATTGTTCTTTTGTGGCGTCAGTTTGGAATCATGTCATTTACATTTTTGAAATTGGCCTTGTTCCAAACAAAATTGCTGAGGTTTTTAATTTGGGTTTAGACATGGAGAGGAGTCCTCAGCTTAAAGAACTTTGGTTAATATGTTTCACTACTATTCTCTGGTATATCTGGCATGCAAGAATCAGATAAGGTTTGAGAGCAGGACATTTTCAGTTGCTGGGGTTTGTCGCCTAGTTTCAGGGCATATATCCAAGCTTCTAGTAGATTAGCAACATGTCACATGCATAATACAATTCAAGATTTGCGTATCTTGAAAATTTTTGGCGCCTGTTGTAGATCGCGGCATATACTAGAATGGTTGAGGTCAATTGGCGGCATCCCCCCATCATTGGATGGATTAATATAAATTCAGATGGTGCTTGGAAGCATGAAGAGGGTATTGGAGGATTTGGTGTTGTTTTTCGCGATTATAAAGGTCAGTTTGTTGGAGCTTTTGCTTCTAATATTGATTTTCCTAGTTCCATTGTGGCAGAGGTAATGTTAGCGATCACAGCTATAAAGCTTGCTTGGGTTCATGATTGGAAACACATTTGGTTGGAGGTAGATTCTTCTACTATACTTGATTATATCCGCTTTCCTTTTCTTGTGCCTTGGCAGCTTCGAGTTAGGTGGTTGAATTGCCTATACAAGATCTCTAAAATGACTTTTATATCTTCTCACATATTCAGAGAAGGAAATAGGGTACTCATGGAACATCTCTGTCTGAGCAGATATGATGGGATGTGTCTCATCCATTTATCTTGTCATATTATGAGTGTGATCTTTTGATTATGCCACAATTTAGGTTTAGTTAATTCGTTTGTTTTGCTTATATTGGTTTTTCTCTTGGTTTTAGACTTTTTTTGTACTATATGACTGGCATTGGCCTAATCCTGTAGCTTATTGTACATTTTTTTATCTTTTCAATAAATTTTCGTGGGGGGACGATGTTAGTCCCTCTATGCTTACCCAAAAAAAAAGGCGCCATACTTTGTATTTGAAGTAATTCTTCCTCTACAGTATGGGATGTGGAGGTATCATGCATTTCTGGGACCCGAGACTCTGACACATGAATTGTCTTTATATAGAAATTACCTACAAAAACTATTACACAATGAGGTTGGTTTAGTGGAAACATGCTAGGTTGTAAGTGGAACATATGCATGTTGAAGAGGTTCTTTTATTACCAAGTCTCTAGGGCAGACGTTGCAGAGGTTGTATCAGTGATAGGAGGCCTTTGGGGAGGATGCCGAAGAGGGCTCCTGGTAATTAATATGAGGTCTTTGGTTCTTATAAAAAACATCCCTTAAGGAGTCATACGTAAATTGCTCTCAATTCCGGAGTGATAGTTCACTCGACCATCATTTTTATAACAATTGTTCTTGCCGGTCCTTTACGATATTAATATCTTTTGCTCAATGTTATGTATGGGATCGATGTCTTTATAATATGTAGTGGGACAGATCTAACGGCAAAGCTAAAAGTAAAAACTACATTGTGAGGACAAGCCAAGAAGGCCAGCTTGAAGACCCAGAGCTTATGCAAGAAGAACATTGACCTTTCTAAATTTTTTGTAGAAACAACCAGAGGACAATTTTGATTATCTCTAATAACAAAACCAGCTGCAACGTGATCATCAAGAAAGATTGAACCATCAAAGTTTAGTTTAACAAAATCAGGTTGAGAAGCATGCAGACGAATAATCTTACGAGGGAAAGTAAATTTTCCATGTACGTGGGGACTTTGAGTGTAAAGTAGGAGAGTGTTTAGTGTGGTATTCAGTAGACAAAGAAGCCCCAGTGATAATATTACTGATTACTTTTCCAACATGCTGGAACGAATAGAACATTAATTTTTATTTCAAATTATCATGATTCATGATGATTGTGAACATTTTACTGAAACATGTAACAGAACATGGAATACTGAGAAAAGAAAACAAATCGACTTCGCTTGGTACATGTTTGACAAAAGTAGAACACAATTAACGATCAGTAATCAAAGGTTTGTTCTTCGGAGACGAGTAACTTTCACTGCAATTGCCACTATTATCTTCTCTTTGATGTTGTCAAAGAATCGAAAATAGGCATACCTCCATGATTTATTCACAAGCAATGTGCCACAGACACCCCAGAAGCCTGTGATAAAGCCAAACGCAATGCTAGCGTAGAGGCCAAGCTTTTCATTGCCATCTTCATCTTTGTCTTGGACAGGAAGATTCCCACTGCTAGTAGGTTTGTCATCTCCGGGGCACTTTGTTGAAAGAGGAAAGCCGCACAATGATGGATTGTCGTCATAAATGGATGGATCGGTCAGTGTTTGGAGTTGATCGCCGGAAAGAATTCTTCCAAAAAAGTTGTTGTAAGACAAGTTCAAGTGATTCAAGAAGTTCAAGGCAGACAAGCTTTGAGGAATCTCTCCAAGAAGGTGATTGTGTGAGAGATCAAGTGTTTCCAGCGAACTCATGTTTCCAATGGTGGAGGGAATCTTTCCATGTAAATGATTCCTCGACAAGTTCAAGGTACGCAATGCAATGAGACTGCTTATCTCTTCAGGAATTTCACCTTCCAAGTTATTTGAGGAAAGATCAATACCCTTCACCAAATTCACATTGGAGTTACCATATTCGAGTTCTCTTCCTTTTGATATTATTGTTATTTGCTCACCAAAATCGCTGACATCCCAATAACTGAACTCTTCACTTCTTAAAGAAGTCATATTATTCAAACACTTTGGAATGGTACCTGAAAACCTGTTATGAGCAAGGTCCAGGACATGGAGATTGGAAAGATTGCAAATGTGTTGGGGAATGTGACCACTCATAGAGTTTGAGCACAATTGTAGTATACCTAATTTCACCTTTGATCCTATCCATGAAGGCAGATTTCCAGAAAAGTTGTTGCCTGAGAGATCAATTCTACTCAACAGGGAGCAATTCTGCAAGGAGGAAGGAATTTCACCGCCAAAATTATTGTTGCTCATCTTCAATACAGTAAGACTACTTGGGATACCCATTGAACTAGGAATATTACCAGAGAGATTGTTGTTTGTGACGTCCACAAGAGAGATTTCGCTCCACAAACTCCATGCTCGAGGAAACTCTCCAGATAGGTGATTGTTTCTTAGAGACATGATCGAAAGATACTGAATTTCACAAATAGAGGGTGGAATGGTACCATCTAAATGATTATCAGACAGGGACAACGTTTCTAGATTCGGCATTAGCTGTCCAAAATTCAAGGGAATAGACATGGAAAATTGATTATGACTCAAATCTAATCTGACCAATTTTGGAAATTTGAATTGAAATGGAAGCTTTCCTTGGATTTGATTGTTGGAGAGATCCAAATACTCAACTTGGGATGATATCTTCAACAACCATTGCTCTAGTATGCCAGAAATTCCAGTACCACTAAGGGTGACAGCTGACAATTCAGTTTGTGATTGAAGCCAGACCGGAAATGCATCACCGACTAGACAATTCAGAATGTGAATTTCACGGAGCTTGAAAGGAGGAACAAAGTCGTAAGTCACATTGAAAATGAGAGGTATAGGCCTGACTGTGCTTACTGAAAAAAAATCTAATTTTGTGAGATTTATCAAACTGGATTCTGTTAAGATGCCCTCCCAAAAATTTTGAGACAGGTTTAAGTGAACTAGCTGAGGAAGTTGTCCCAAACTCTCAGGAATGGATCCGTTCATACGATTCACAGAGAGGATCAGTTGTCTCAAGGATGATAAGTTTCCAATAGATTCTGGAATTGATCCGGAAAAGGAGTTCTGGTCGAGGTTAAGATATTGCAATTTGTGCAACCTTCCTATGGAAGCAGGCAATTCACCTTCCAGCCCATTGAGAGACAAATCTAGTGACTCTAGTGTTGTATTTGAACAGTCTGTGAGACCATTCAAAACATCTTGTATACCTTCCTTCTCAAACAAGTTTGCAGCAAGATTTAATGTCTTTAGGGTACAAAAGTTCCCAATGAGTTTGGGAATTTGACCTTCAAGTTGATTAAAAGATAAATCAAGGTGCTCAAGATTTTTGAAGCTAGAAAATTCGTCAGGAATGGGACCAAAGAATAAATTGTTGTCTAGATCAAGTGTCCTTAGACTTGTGATGCTAGACAACCAGCTGGGAAGCGAAGAATTGACATAATTTGCAGACATATCAAGGACTGAAAGGGATGTGAAGTTAAGGGTCGGTAAAGAGAGTAGAAGCTGGTTCGAATCAATGCCGCATGCAGATAAATGCAACTCTAATAGTGAGGGAAGCATGTTGACATAATGTAAACAACTCACTCCTGCCATGCTAAGGTCAACTCCTCCAAGATTGAGGTACTTCAGGGAAGAGAGCCGAGAAAGCCAATTCAAGTTTTTGGAAAAGAGGGTTTCCCCAAGGTCGTTGTTGTGACGGCTATAGTCAAGGTCAAGATAGTTCAAGTTTGAGAGGTTACCAAGAAAATGAGGAATCTCTCCTGAAAATGCAGCATAGGAGAGATTGAGATACCTCAAGCTCTTAAGCTTCCCCAAAAAGTTGGGAATGTGAATCCCTTTAAAATCATTCCAGCTTAGGTCTAAGTAATATATATGCTTTAAGCTAAGCAAAGAAGGATCTATCTTACCACTCAAGCAAGACCGTTGGTAGTCCACGAAATCCCACTCGACATCATAAACTGTGTATGGATATGGATTCCGGAGATCCATCTTTACAATGTGGCCAGTGTGGTTGTCGCATGAAAGTATAGGAAAAGATAGTTTGGCTGAATGAATCAATTGTATTCATCGTGTAGTAATATATACAAATCACCTATCCTACGTCTGTGGTTCTCCTACAAGTTAGGAAACCAATTAAGAAGGAATCCTATTACAATTACTACTCAAACAAGAGAAAGATATAGAATATTCTAGCTAATGTGATCTACTGCAGTAAATACAAAATCTGCGTGCATATCAAGTAAACTAAACATGATTATGTAAGATGCACTTTCCAACACTCCCCCTCAAGTTGGAGAGTGTATATCAGTAACTCCCAACTTGCCTATAAGCTGTCTGAATTTCTCTTTGTCTAGAGCCTTTGTAAACACATCTGCCAACTGCTGTGAAGAAGTCACAAAACGAGTGACAACTTCACCTTTAACAATTTTGTCCCGAATAAAATGGCAATCCATTTCAATATGTCTAGTCCTTTCATGAAACACTGGATTCTTTGCAATATGTAACGCAGCTTGATTATCACAATGTAAAATAGCAGGACTTGTAACAGGCATATGC
>NC_020493.1:5882752-5906333 GCF_000184155.1 Fragaria vesca subsp. vesca | reverse complement strand
AGTCAAGTAAATCAACCTGCCAACAAGACGCCGATAGGCACCAGCATCTTTGAGTAATTCTCCTTTGTTTGAAAGCTTGGACTCCTCCATAGGAAATTCAACTGGCTTAGCACCCAAATAGCCACTGTCTTTAATAATTTCCAAGGCATATTTGCGTTGAGAAATATAAATCCCTTTCTTGGAACGAGCTACTTCAATACCAAGAAAGAACTTGAGATCCCCAAGGTCCTTGATGCGAAAGCGGGTATGAAGGAATCGCTTAAGGGCATTGATGGCTTCCATATTGTTTCCTGTTATTAGAATGTCATCCACATAAATCAACAAAACAGTGATAGATGTACCATGCTTGCGGACAAATAAAGAGTAGTCAGATTTGGACTGGGAGAAACCGGCAGCAAGGATAGCCTCTGTGAATTTTGAAAACCATTGACGAGAGGCTTGTTTCAATCCGTATAAGGATTTGTGGAGGCGACATACTAAATTCTCCCCCTGTCGCCGTAGCCCGGGAGGAGGAGACATGTAAATCTCTTCAAGCAAATCTCCATTTAAAAAGGCATTGTTGACATCAAGTTGCTGTAATGGCCAATGCAGACTAGTAGCAACAGCAAGAATAAAGCGAACAGTGATCATCTTGGCAGTAGGAGAAAAGGTGTCATGATAATCAATACCTGCCGTTTGTGTAAAACCACGGGCAACAAGATGACCCTTAAAGCGCTCGACAGAACCATCTGCTTTGTGTTTGACACGATACACCCATTTGCAGCTGATTGGGCGTTTGCCAGGGGGCAAAGGAACCAAACTCCAAGTCTTGTTGTCAATGAGGGCTTGAAGCTCAGAGTCCATAGCAGCCTACCATCGAGGATCAGCTGAGGCCATTTCATAAGAAACCGGTTCCTCATCTCGACTGACATTAGCAACATAATTCAAATAGGCAGGTGAATACCGATCGTATGATAGATAGTGACAAAGAGGGTAGCGTGTACCTGGTGTCAGAGAGGACGAGGCCGAGGACAATTGATGTGGAGGCAAAATCACTTGCGAGCAAACGTAGTCTTTGAGGCGGACGTTGGCTTCACGAGATCGTTGGGAACGACGAAGTGGTTCGGCGAGATTGGGCTGAGGAATGGGAATAGCGACATGGAGGGGCTAATTAGGAGGGACCTCGGGTTGAGCAGGAGCTGGATTGAGGACGAGAGCAGGTGATGGAGAATCGGAAGTGACGTCGTAGGCCAAATCACGAGACGACGACGGTTGAGGTGGTGGTGGAGCCGGCGAAGCGGCTGGTGTGGAAAGAGGTGGTGTTGGGTCCGTCTCTGGAGGAGGAGAAGATGGTATGGTGGTGGGATTTGGAAGAGAGGAAGAAGAAGATGGAGTTGAGACAGAGATTGGCAGAGAGAAGGGGTCAACATCGATAGAGATAGGAACAGACTGGGCCGTTGGGTTCACATCAGTTGGGCTCGGTTCGGGTAAGTGATGGAATTGGTCTTCAAGAAAAACAACATCTCTATTGACGAAAATCTTTTTGCTCCCAATATCATACAGCTTATATGCTTTCTGTCCCTCAGGATAACCCAAAAAAATGCATTTTGTTGCACGGGGAGAAAATTTTGAAGATGGATTGGGAATTGTAGCAAAAGCAACACAACCAAAAAACTCGCATTCGAGAATAATCAGGAAGCTTATTATAGAGAATTTCAAAAGGTGTTTTCTTGTGAAGTAACAAGGTGGGAAGTCTATTGATTATATAAACAGCTGTGAGAACACATTCGCCCCAAAATTTTATAGGTAGATGTGCTTGAAAACGAAGGGCACGAGCTGTTTCAAGTATATGTCTGTGTTTTCGCTCAACAACACCGTTTTGTTGTGGCGTATAAACACAAGAACGTTGAAAAAGAACACCTTCTTCAAGAAAGAAATTTTGTAAGGATAAAAATTCAGCCCCATTATCGGAACGAAGTTGTTGAACTTTAGTGTTAAATTGGGTAGTGACATAATTAAAAAACGACGAAGAAGAGGTTGTGTTTCATTCTTGTGTCGCATCAAGAAAACTCATGTAAATCGGGAAAAATCATCCACAATAGTTAAGAAATAATGAGCACCAGAAATAGAAGGAGTTTTATAACGACCCCAAATATCACAATGAATAAGAGAAAATATTCTTGAAGTTGAAATTGAACTGGTAGGGAAAGGTTGACTAGTTTGTTTCGCCAACGGACAAACATCACACTTATGACTAGAATCAAAAACACAATGGAGAGATTTATTGGCTAAAAATTGTAAACGAGCAGATGAAAGGTGGCCAAGACGTCGATGACAAAGATCAGAGGATATGATGAGGTTGCAAGAGAAGTGAGATGAAGGAGCAGTCGAAGCCAACGCCACCAAATAGTAAAGGTTACCACGTCGCTTACCCACACCAATCATCGTCCTCGTAGCCAAGTCCTATAAAATACACCAAGAAGGAAAAAATGTCACTGAGCAATATAAATCATCGATCGTCTTGCCAACGGACATAAGATCAACTCGAAAACTTGGCACACATAACACATCATTTAATTGATAAGAGTCATTAAATCGAAAGGATCCTGTCATGGTTATGCCAGCCGTGTCTCCACTAGGTAAAGATACAGGTGCCAAGTGAGGATGCATAACATTTATTAATGATGCAGGAGAGGAAGTGATGTGGTGAGTTGCTCCAGAATCGAGTATCCAACGATTTGGAGCAACTGGCAACAAACCTGCAGCATATTCAGTTGCAAAGGCAGCATTGGCTTGAGGGATTGATGTAGGAACCAAAGCAGCAACTACTTGAGTGTATTGATCTTCTGTAAGGTCAGGGATCATTCTCTGTAGTTCCTCAAATGTTGGAGTTGCATCAACATGGTTGGCACCAGGATTTTCTTGATGTCTCCTTGTAGAGTTACTTGCCTTTGGACCTTTTGTAGAGACGATGGCCAGGAGGGTAGCCATGCTTCTTATGACAAGTTGCTTCAGTATGGTAGTCCTTGTCACAGTAAGTGCAATGTTTGATTGGAGCACGAGAACGATAATTGTTGCCTTGATTCTCATGCATCTGAGGTTGTGGTCCATAGTTGTTGCTACGCACTGCCATGGCTGCACTGTTGGACGGCATAAGAAGCGAGGAACCAAGTTCTCGCTGTTTTTCTTCTTGAACAAGGGAAGCATAAGCTTGTCTCACCGAAGGCAAAGGATTCATCAACAAGATCTGTCCACGAGTAGCAGCATAAGATTCATTTAAACCCATAAGAAATTGCATCAACTTACTTCGATCATTCTGTGCTCCACAGGTACAGGTTACTGTGTTGTACGAACCAAGCTCATCCCAAAGAGCCTTCAGTTTTGTATAGTATGCTGCAATGGATAGTTGACCCTGTTCAATACGATAAATGTCCCTTTGAACCTGAAAAATGCGAGGAGCATTGCCCAACGCAAATCTCTCGCGAAGGTCTTCCCATACAGCATATGGTGTGGCACAGCTAAGAACTGAATCGGCAAGGTCAGGTTCAAGAGCGTTGAGAATCCATGAAAGCACCATATCATTGGACCTTTGCCACAGTGCATGCTCATCTGGTTCTAGGGCTGCAGACGGCTCTGTAATTTTGCCGGTGATGAAGCCAATTTTATTTTTGGCACTCAAAGAGATGCGCATAGCGCGGCATGCACCAAGAAGTGTAGTTCTCGCCTGTCAATTTCTTGGAGACAAGAACCAGACCTGGATGGTCTGAATGGTGAAGGAAAAACGGGCTGGCAGATTCATCCAGGGAGGACGAACTGTCTTGGTTGTTTGAGGAGATGACATCATTGATAGCCATGAGGGAATATGTGAGAATAAAAGGGATTAAGGCTGCAAGATATTTGCAGAGGGAGAAGACAGGTCGTTAAGCCTGCTCTGGTACCATATAGGAAAAGATAGTTTGGCTGAATGAATCAATTGTATTCATCGTGTAGTAATATATACAAATCATCTATCCTACGTCTGTGGTTCTCCTACAAGTTAGGAAACCAATTAAGAAGGAATCCTATTACAATTACTACTCAAACAAGAGAAAGATATAGAATATTCTAGCTAATGTGATCTACTGCAGTAAATACAAAATCTGCGTGCATATCAAGTAAACTAAACATGATTATGTAAGATGCACTTTCCAACAGAAAGACCATTCCATTGACAGCAATTGTGGCCTGACCAAGAAGAAAGCCTGCCGGAAGGATCAATAAGATGATGTTTAAAGGTGAGAAGCACTTGTCTCTCTTCCTCAATGCATTTCACACCGCCTGGAAGTTCATCTCCCAGACCAAGTGTAATCAGCAAATATGAATACAACAACAGAAAGAGGATAAAGTTGCTCATTATAGTAGGTAAGAGGATTTCTTTGTTGCAACTGTGTGACAACTGACAGTTGAACTGAATTTATAGGAAGATATGGGATAATTTGCGTACTAAATTAGATATGATAACATTCCATGTTTCAACCAGGCACGTTAGAACCATAGCAATTCCACTCTGTCTCAGATATGGAGAAGGCATGGATATTGAATACTCTCTGCATTTGGTTTTCTTGGTATTGAATGGCGATATTAAAATGAGGTCGCATCTTCACGATTCCAAAGTTTTCAAATCATGCATGAATGCATGATGCACCTTCAATGTTTAGCGATACCTGGAAGAATTTATAGTAAATACTATGGAATCTTGGTTTTTTTTTATTCATTTGACTCTTTGTTTGGTCTTTACATTGAGATACATAATGCAAGGATTTAAGGATAGTGGCTAGTCATGAGGGTGCACATACATGTTAACAGGATGAGAACTGAATTCATTTTTATTTCAAGTTGTCATGTGATCATCTTATTGAAACATGTTACAGAAGATGGAAAACAAATCGACTTTGCTTCACAGAAAAGTAGAACACACAGATCAGTAATCAAAGGTTCCTTCTTCGGAGACGAGCCACTTTCACTGCAATTGCCACTATTATCTTCACTTTATTGTCGTCAAAGAATCGGAAATAGGCATGCCTCCATGATTTCTTCACAAGCAATGTGCCACAGACACCCCAGAAGCCTATGATAAAGCCAAGCGCAATGCTAACATAGAGACCAAGCTTTTCATTGCCATCTTCATCATTATCTTGGACAGGAAGATTCCCACTGGTAGTAGGTTTGTCATCTCCGGGGCACTTTGTTGAAAGAGGAAAGCCGCACAATGATGGATTGCCTTCATAAATGGATGGATCGGTCAGTGTTCGGAGTTGATCGCCGGAAGGAATTCTTCCAGAAAAGTTGTTGTAAGACAAGCTCAAGTGATTCAAGAAGTTCAAGGCAGACAAGCTTTGAGGAATCTCTCCAAGAAGGTGATTGTGTGAGAGATCAAGTGTTTCCAGCGAACTCATGTTTCCAATGGTGGAGGGAATCTTTCCATGTAAATGATTCCTCGACAAGTTCAAGGTACCCAATGCAATGAGACTGCTTATCTCTTCGGGAATTTCACCATCCAAGTTATTTGAGGAAAGATCAACACTCTTCACCAATTTTACACTGGAATGACCATATTCGAGTTCTCTTCCTTTCGACATTATTGTTGTTTGCTCAGCATACATGTCGTAGGGAGACCAAGCTGTGGACTCTTCACCTCCCATAGAAGTGATATTATTCAAGCACTTTGGAATGGTACCTGAAAAGTTGTTATGAGCAAGGTCCAGGACATGGAGGTCGGAAAGATTGCACAGGTCTTGGGGAATGTGACCACTAAGCGAGTTTGAACGCAACTGTAGCATACGCAATGTCACCATTGATCTTGATCCTATCCATGAAGGTAGATTTCCAGACAACTTGTTACCTCCAAGATCAATTCTACTCAACATGGAGCAATTTTGCAAGGAAGAAGGAATTTCGCCAACAAAATTATTGTTTTGCATCTTCAATATAAAAAGACTACTTGGGATTGCCATTGAACTCGGAATATTGCCAGATAGATTGTTGTTTGAGACGTCCACAACTGTGATTTCGCTCCACAAACTCCATGCCGGAGGGAACTCTCCAGATAGCTGATTGTTTCTTAGAGAAAGGATCAAAATATGTGGAATTTCACAAATAGAAGGTGGAATTGTACCATCTAAATGATTATCAGACAGTACCAACTCCCGTAGATTTGGCATTAGTTGTCCAAAATTTAAGGGAATAGACTTGGAAAATCGATTGTGACTCAAATCTAGTATAAGCAATTTTGGAAACTTGGATTGAAATGGAAGCTTTCCTTGGATTTGATTGTTGGAGAAATCCAAACGCTCAACTTGGGATGATATCTTCAACAACCAGTCCTCTGGTATGCTCGAAATTCCAGTACCACTAAGTATGACATTTAACAATTCAGCTTGTGATTGAAGCCAGACGACAAATGTGTCACCGACTAGACAATTCTCAATCATGATACGACGGAGTTTGGAAGGAGGAAGTGAGTCATAAGTAACATTGAAAATAAGAGGCACAGGCCTGTCTGTTCCAATGAACAAAGACTCTAATTTTGTGAGATTTATGAAATGAGATTCTGTCAAGGTGCCTTCCCAAAAATTTTGAGACAGTCCTAAGTGAACCAGCTGAGAAAGTTGTCCCAAATTTTCAGGAATGGATCCATTCATATGATTCGCAGAGAGGCTCAGTAGTTTCAAGGATGATAAGTTTCCAATAGATTCTGGAATTGATCCAAAGAAGGAGTTAAACGCGATGCTGAGATATTGCAATTTGTGTAACTTTCCTATGGAGGCAGGCAATTCGCTTTCCAGCAAATTGAGGGACAAATCTAGTAACTCTAGTCTGGTATTTGAACAGTCTGCGAGACCATTCAAAACATCTCGAATACCTTCCTTCTCAAACAAGTTATCAGCAAGATTTAATGTCTTTAGGGTACAAAAGTTCCCAATGAGTTTAGGAATTTGACCTTCAAGTTGATTAGCTGATAAATCAAGGTGTTCAAGATATCTGAAGCTAGCAAATTCAGTAGGAATGGAACCAACGAAAGAATTGTGGCTTAGATCAAGTGTCCTTAAACTGGTCAGACTAGAAAACCAGCTGGGAATCGAAGAATTGAAATAATTTGCAGACATATCAAGGACTGAAAGGGATGTGAAGTTAAGGGTCGGTAAAGAGAGTGGAAGCTGGTTTGAATCAATGCCACATGCAGATAAATGCAACTCTAGTAATGAGGGAAGCATGTTGACAATATGTAACCAACTGACTCCTGCCCACCCAAGGTTAACTCCTCCGAGATTGAGGTACTTCAGGGAAGAGAGATGAGAAAGCCAACTCAAGCTTTTGGAAGAAAGGGTTTCGAAAAGGTCGTTGCTGTGACGGCTATTGTCAAGGTCAAGATAGTTCATGTTTGAGAGGTTACCAAGAAAATGGGGAATCTCTCCTGAAAATGCAGCATAGGAGAGATTGAGATACCTCAAGCTTGTAAGCTGCCCAAAGAAGTTGGGAATTTGAATCCCTTGAAAATCATTCCAGCTTAGATCTAAGTAATATAAATGCTTTAAGCTAAGCAAAGAAGGATTTATCTTACCACTCAAGCAAGACTGTTGGTAGTCCATGGAATCCCACTCTTCATTGAAAGCTGTGTATGGATATGGGTTCCGGAGATCCATCTTTACAATGTGGCCAGTGTGGTTGTCGCATGAAAGACCATTCCATTGACAGCAATTGCGGCCTGACCAAGAAGAAAGCCTGCCTGAAGGATCAGTAAGATGCTTTTTAAAGGTGAGAAGCACTCGTCTCTCTTCGTCAATGCATTTCACACCGCCTGGAAGTTCATCACCCAAACAAAGTCCACTAGTAATCAGCACCAACAGAAAGAGGATATATTTTCCCATTATAGTAGAAAATAGGATTTCTTTGTCGCATCTGGGTGACCACTGAGCATTGAACTGAATTTATAGGAAAAGCAATAGGACAAAGTTTAGTACTAAATTCGATTTTGACATTCCATGTTTCAACCAGGCATGTTAGAAGTCTAGCAATTCCACTCTGTCTCAGATATGGAGGAGGCATGGATATTGAATACTCTCTGCATTCGAATTTCTATTCATTTTATTGTTTTCTTGGTCTTCACTCTTCACATTGAGCATGTGTGTAATGGCGATATTAATATTTAAAGTCAACATAGAAATCGATCTGAAAATCAGTAACGTCCAGATTCCAAGTTTTCAAATCATGCATGATGCACCTTCCATGTTTAGCGATATCTGGAAGAATTCATACTAAATACTATGGAATATTAGTTTTTCTATTCATTTGATTCTTTATTTTGGACTTCACATTGAGATACATAATGCAAGGATTTAAGGACAGTGGCTAGTCATGAGGGCACACACATGTTAACAGGCTGAGAACTGAATTCGGGTGCAGATCGAAGCATGTAAATTTTATTCAAGCATGTATGCATGTAAAATGGATGAGAGAACAAAGAGAAGATCATCACGCAAGACTATCATTCTACTGTACTATCTTTTCTCAAGCAACCAACACGGATTTATCCTACTCTTTTTCCATAAGAAATGGCAACTTTTTTCCATGACCACATAGACATTTGAGGCTTCAATTAATAAATGTTATATCGACGATACATGCTAATACAAATAGAGTGATGAATGATGTTCGGCATTCTAATGATGTCTCTATAGTATTAATGCTTGAGCCACATTGAGTTGCTGGGAATCAAATTTACCTTTGCATCCAGTAATTTTTGAATCTCCTATTTGTTTGTTTGCTATTAGTACCAGCAGTCTGTGACTTCCTCTTGCTGCTGCATATACTGCTTCTTTGGGGGTCCGGAGGTTTTTGGGTACCCTGCATAAGCATCTTTACCTGGTTTTGCAAGCTCTACGTAGATGACCCTGCCATCAAGAGTCTGGTATACAAAGCAAGTGAGATACAAGGGTGATACTTCTAAGGAAAAATATAGCAGGAAAAAATGGCAAACGTCAAACCTGGCGGTCCATATTTTCCAGGGCAAGCATTGCATCATCTTGGCTGGTATACTGAATAAATGCAAACCCCTTGGACCTCTTTGAAATTTCATCCTGCACTAGTTTAACTGTTCAGGACAGTATTACAGTTACATGACTGGGAGAAAAATATTCGGACAACGAACCCAACCTATGTCAGGCCAGTAGGTAATCAACTAGGAGAGAGAGGATAAGGAGATATTTACCTTCAGCTATCTCTCCGAAATTTGAAAACTTCTGCTGCAGACTATTTTCACTGGTGGAATATGGTATGTCTACAATTCAAAGTGAATCATTCAGAACTTGAAATAAGACACAAGTTCTATATTGTTTTATACTTTTCGCTGACTTAAGCAATATAATGAACTAATGACACATTGCTCTTATATTCAAAACGGAGAGTAGATAGAAAGGTCATTAAGAGGAAAAAACACAAATTGCACCTGGATTTGGACTTAAAGCAGGCAGAAACCATGATTACTTAAATAAGACTGGAAGGTGGAGAGGCACAAACAAAGATTTTTGCAAGAGTTGATTTAATACAAAAGAAATTAATTGAATCTACTCACTTTGTTCATAAACAGTTTGAAACCAAAAGAAATATATAAAAAGAAAATACAAAAAGAAAAAACCAACTAACCTATTATATTAACAGTGATTTGAGGTGAAGTTTCTGGGTACAGAAAAAAAGTCAAAAAAACTCTAAATCTAATTTTGACATCTTGCATCTTTCTGCCATATCATGGTAGATCAATATAGCTAGTACAAGAATGATTACATTATTTCTCTTGCAATGATGACCGGATTAGCAACTTTGACTCCACTAGGATCAATACTACATTTACGAAAAAGATAGCAGTTGATTAATCTTCAAGTAACTCACAGAAAAGTGATCTTCCTAATGCAGGACCTAAATGGCAGAAACCATTAAAGGTCTATAAGAGAGGAGGCAAAGAAGGTTCCAAGGCTCAGGCTTTGATCTGGCATTCAGTAGATGATGATGTGTCTACATGGGATCTTGCTTGATGCAGGCATCAGCAAGATTCGCCTAGCTTTTGGAAAGATTATGATTTCTTTCTTATTTGGGATTTGTTTTGTTATTGGTAATCTTTTAAGTTCTAGGGTATTAGGGTTACTTGATCCTAATTGTTTTAGGTTTTCTTTACCTCTCTATATATAGAGGTCTTTTGTAGTCTTTTGTTCTCAGAGTGGAATTAATAAAAGTTTGAGAGCTTTGCTTTCTATTCGGGTTTGTGTGATGCAGCCTACCCTCTGGTGTGATGCCTGAGGTTCTACTGGTGTGATATCAGTAGTTTTCATTCTATCCTTCATAGTTTCTGTAACCTATTTCCTCCTGTGTTGAAGATATCTAATAAACCTTAGTATTTAAGTTCTTACGTTACTGGTGCTGCATTAATTCCATTCCAAGTAAAGATTGCAAAGATACATGTGATATTCCTAGTGGATAGAAAGCAACTCCTGTTCTTTGTAGTGGGATTTCTTCAATAATAAGCCAAGTAGCCGTATACTGAGGAAGAGTTTAGTAACTAAATCACATTCCACCAATCAACAAACGCTTGCTGAGGAACAGCCTTAGTATCCAACCAATCCACATATAGGCATTCTGAATCCTCCTTTCGCATGAAACAAACAAAGGAGCTCCATAGAAGATTTTCCAGCAGAAGCATTTTCAACCAGCAATAGACATTTTTTCTCTGTACCTTATGGCACCGTTCATCTAGGTGTCTTCATTCAATACAAAAGAACTATCTATGCTGCCTTGTATGCGTTCCCTATATACTTTATTATCAATAATCAATATGAATCTATTTCCTTTCAAATATACCGAACCCCAACAAGGAAATCAATCACTCTTGTGCTTCTCTTGGTCACCAGTACAACTGCTCCCTCACTTCTACTATATGTCCACTCTGCTTCAATCTCAACTTAACCACTTCCTCCCCTCTAAGAAAATTTACAATTGAACCTCTACTTGCCTCTTTTTGGTCCTATTTGATCACCCACATGAAGTTGTAACTTCAGTTAAGCCTTGTTCCGAACAAACTATAAGAAGCAAGAACATAGTCCAAAACTGAGAAGACCCAATGCGCTAAATCATGACAGTTACACATAACCAAGAGCTAAACTAGAAGATTAACATGTCAAGATTCAAACTTTCAACAAGACCCAGACAGTAAAATCAATAAAGAGCCCAACTTTATCACAATTCACATACTGAAACAATAAAAAGATAGTTCAACATAGTCAACAGACACATAATCAGTTCAGAAACAATAAACAAGGACAAAGAAATGAGCTTACTTTTGACCATGATTCTGCTTGCGAGAGGATAGTTGTAGAAGGAAGCTCTGAGCTTCAAAGACTTGGGTGCCCTACGATTTGACCCAGAAGCTGGGATAGTGTTAGTGGGTTTTCCATAGCTGTAGGATGGGAGAGAGAGTGAAGCTGCCCACATAGTTTCTCAGGTTTCAGTTCCAACTTCCAACAGTCTCGCACTCCTACATCATCCTAGGAGTAGTGGATTTTGACCCGACCCGGTGGGCCTGAATATTCTTCTTGGTCCACTATTATTCTCTAGGTGATTTATATTGTGGTTTTGAGACCTTTTTTTTTTTCTTTTTTCTTTTTTTTTTGAGAAATATGTTTTCAGACTTGATATAGAAGTTTCCAGTTTTTTTTTTATTGATAGAAGTTTCCAAATTAAGGTTGAAGTTTCCTAACATGTTCAGTTTCATTCTAGCATTGCTAAGTGAGAGAGGGGCCGGGGTGCCAAGTTTGATGGTGGATTTGTTCATATATTGTGGTAGACGGATATAAGGTATGTCATTCATATATAATACCTTGCAGGAGAGAATTGACAGATCATAGAGGCCCTAACAACTATTGCCTGAACCAGAATTGACAGCTTTACGTCCACTCCAACATTACTTTGATCACTTTGATGTGCAATAATTTCAAACACAGCGTAACATACTACAGATAGCTCACACAGTCGATACAGAATAGAGGTCTGGTCTTGTATATATATAGATGTCCACATATATCATCGTCACCTAGCTATTTAATTTGCTGGCCTTATTTAACTCTTCCAAAGGATAAAAGCTCGCAATGCCTTGCAACGATCCTACACTCCTACTAATTTATGTAACCACGCACGAGTTGATGAGCGTCAGAAATCATCTCTGAAGCACGTATACGTCTAACTACTGAAGAGAAAGTGCATACACAGAGTTCAGAAGGTTCTTTTGAGTCTCTTTGAATGGATGCTATTAAGAATCTTCTATATATACCTGCTATATATGTCGCTAGGAAGCCAATGTAATCTATTTTTTGATACATATAACACTAGTACTATCAAATTCTATAGACTCTGATGAGTGTACGTAGAAAACAAAGTTGAATGAGTCCAACTGTGTATTTGGCATGCCAACTACTGAGTCAATAGACGAGAACCAAGAAGCTACCTGCTATCTAAGATTTTTGGTCAAACAATGTGCATGAGAATGGTGGACTTGAGGATAAAGCCAAAGGAAGAATAATTCTGTCGATCATGCAAATGGCCCTCAACCCGCAACTAGCTGCTGCTGTTGATTGCAGCACGATCCTTCCGCCCCCTTTCTCACTCAGTCACTCTCCACTGTCTAGCTAGCTAGTCAATACTCTCCACCTAGTCTCTTGACCCTTAATTTCTTTTTTTAAGGTCATCACAACGATCTTGCATCTTGGGTAGTAGTGTAGTAGTACACAATAAACTGCAGCTATATACTTATTAGTGCTAAGCATATACTAATGCACATTCAGTCATTAGTGAAAGTTTCCAAGACCTGATGAAGTTGATGAGATTATAACGAACCCTAATTTTTGAATCAAGTACTTGATCATAGATTCATAGTCTCATAGTGTTCCAAGATCTATAGAAAATGAACGGGGTGAACAAATCAACTCGTGGTCTAGATATATAGGAAGAAACCCTAATTGAAAAAACTAAAACAGAATTGACCCTTTATTATATATTCATGTTGGAAATGAACAACCATAACACATCCAGTGTCAAGCTCAATGGGACTAGTTCATTATCATCCACCGTATTTGTTTTTAAGCGAATGGAAAAGTAGAAACAGAATTCGCCTTCCTGCCCTTTCAATAAATAAATAAAAAATTAAATTGAAGGGTTTGGTAATTAAACTCCTTCGATGATAATAATTATAATTATTCATTCCACAAAAGAACGAAATGAGAAAGAGAGGATTCAGACTCAGATCTGTTGCCGACAAATATATAGCAAAGACTAGTCGCTAAGTCAGAAGAGGTGTTCTTTGACAAAACAATTCCATTCATACTTAAGGATCTGAGTGAGCAGTGAGCTTATTCATATGGTATGTAAGGGTGAGATGCTCGATCGTGTTGCTGAGTAATATCACTAATTAATATGATTATGAGCTGATCAGCAAATTAAAGAATATTGATTAATTCAAAGTGAATATATATCATATCTCGTACTATATATGATGATGAACAATTCCTGAAATAGATATATATTGTTCTATTACAGCATAAGTTAATTAATGAACATAAACTCAATAAACAGATAACTACAAATCTAGCTTAGAACCTTGTTTTTTTTTCGATCTTCTTCTAGCAGGAACTGTAAGTATCAGTTAATCAAGCAACTCGTGTAACGATATATCTTCCTGATCCATGACCTCAAATCCGTCTCCGATCTCCATACCAGTTTGCATAGGATTATAACCAGAACTGCTCGAATTCGATGAATAATGAAACACATGATCATTACCACTAACATTATCAAACGGGTACATACGCTGCTGCTCTTCTTGATGCAGTTGCACATGGTTTTCTTGCAGTTGTAGTAGCGGTTGTCGTTGTTGGTGCTGTTCTTGCTGCACTTGTGCTAGCCGCTGCAATTGTTGCTGCTGCTGCTGCTGCTGGTTGTAACTATAGTTAGGATTTCCAAACGGCGCCATAACTACAGAACTAGTACCTGCACTACTGCTGTTGACTCCGAAGCTCAGATTGATCGGACCCTTTTGGTTCCCGAACGAATTGGGCGTGCTAGAAGCGGCGCAGCCTGTGAATTGTTGCACCAAAGCACGAAAGTTGTTGGCGTTGGCGTTAAGGAGAGTGATGGGAGTCTTCTTGGAAACCCTAGACCTTCGTCGAATTGGTTTCCCAACACTCCCGGTAGGAGTTAACTGACCTCCATTATTGTGGCTGGTACTACTGGGGAAGCTTTGATCAGTCACAACAGCACTATTAACAGTTAAATCTGATGAAATAATCCCTCCTCCATTCATTGGAGTAGCAGTGAAGCTTTTCTGGTAGTATTGCTCCCAGTCGTTAGAACCAGGCGCCATAATAATAATGCTAAGTTAAATTTCAATGGTGTCTTTGTGTTTGTTGTGAACTGTAAGAAATGGTGATGTTAGATGAAAGCTTAATATTCCATCAACATTGTATATATAGCGACTTGTTCTGGTCAAATTTAGGACAAGTCTACAATTGACCTTTCATTTCAGAGAAGACGATATCTTGAGGGCAAAGTATGAAGGTGTTTCCTGGAAATTACATGGGGTTGATTTCAATGAGGTAAGCATATCCACATCACTATTGGAGTCTTGAAATTTAATCGGTGATGGTGTGTCCTTTTGAGATGGTCCATGCTTTCTTGGTCAGAGAATTGTTAAAAGAAGCCAGCCATTGTTAAACAAATAGAATTAGTTCTTAATTAGCTTGCTTGATTAGTTTGATTTGCTACTCCTCACCAAGCAAATCCTTGCTTCTTCATTATTAGAGTTTCAGATAAGGAGGAGGAATTAACATATAATCACGATCATCGAAGCAGTGGCTATATATTTGGATGTGTGAATGCATTTGAGTGTGAGAAAGAGAGACTAATATATGAACTCAATGATATCATTAGACTTGAATTAACAATGTGTGGATGACCAACTATGTTTCTTTGACTACAGTTGAATACATAATTTAGAGTATGTACGTCTAATAATAAACCCCTAGCGCTACATGGCAACATATAATTGAAGGAAATATGATATGTTGGCAAATGATATCTTGGCATCCGATGCATACTTACAAAGGGATTATATATTACAACAATTGTATGTGATTCCAATTTCAAATATGAGTCTAACGTATTTTTGTAGTACTACTAAGCAGCAAATAAAAACCCTAAAACCCTGATTTTGTGAATATATATATATATATATATATATATATATATATATATATATATATAGAGCTAGCATAAGTGGATCGGATCATCAAACATGCAAGCAATACAAACCAAATGTGTACGGGAATGGAACGTAATCTATATCTAAAATATTTAAATTTTAGAGTAATTAAAGAGAAATTTTATTCACACATAGCTAAATACTAAATACACATCTCACACTTAATACACCACCAAATAACTATCTGATATTAACATTACTAAATACACATCTTTAAACTTCCTAGACTACCCTTATTCAAAATATACTAATACTACCATATATATTTTTCTAAATACACATTCATTCATTTTTTATATTATCTCGACTTATAAAGAAAATAAAAGTTTTCTCTCCCCTTGCTAAACAATGAGAAGACTATTTTTTTCATTGCAAACTCAAGAGCATTCACATTGCTCCACAATGATTGATCAATATATGTAGAATCCTTTGACATATTCATTAGTTTGGACGTTTTGCACCTCAACATGTTTTAGATCATTGCAAAACAGATGTCAAACTAGATCACCAGTCTTTTTTGCTTCAAAACCTCGAGTCATGGATACTCCACTGGTTTGTATGATAGACCCTATCATTCTATGTTTTTGCATGGTCGAAGCCAACCAAAAACCTTCATCTGCTTGGTGGAATCTATTATTATGAATTATTAAGCTCTTGCTCATGAGACCATGATTAATCCTCGATCAATTCGGTTAAAAATATGTCTATTGTCAAGTTTAAAGTTTGAAACTTCATTCATGTAGAGAGAATTAGAAAACGTTAAAATGAGATGTAGTGTATTTCAAGTTTTCAATAATATTATCTAATTAATATATACATCTTTTGGTAAATTAATATACTTAAACTTTTGATGTTAGATGTATAAAAAAAGGTATGTGTATTTAACATTTAGGAGTGTATGAATAAAATTTCTGGTAATTAAAACTGAATATTTCATCTTTTTCAAAAAAAAAAAAAACTGAATATTTCATAGGAAAAAATTATGATCCAAATAACTTATCAAAGTAATTGATATTATGTACTAAACTAGTGAGACATTGCGCATTTGCGCACGATTAATTAGTAAATGAAGATGGCAATTTAATTATGCTAGCTCGATAGCTAGCCCTCAACTCATTGTCACTTTCTAAGAAAACAATGATATCATATGGTTGATCTGGTCGCAAACATCAATTATTAGCCGAGGTTATTAATTTGCAGCACCGTTTGATACCATTTACTTCATACTATAGTAATACTAGTATATACTAGTACGTAGTCGATCAATTTATAGATAATGGAGGTCGTATTACACTGAACGTTGCTTGTCTGAAACAGCTTGAAAAGGTGACGCTAGCGCTAGCCGCAAGGATGATCCAATGAGGACACTTATGTATTTTGATTAATTTTTCTTGATTACTTGAGCACGAAGCTAGCACTCTGAAGCTTTCGTTTAGAAGATAATCTAATGAATTAGCTTCTAGAGAGTAATTTGATTAATATTAATTACCGCTACCAGGCTAGGCCATGCATGCAACTTTTGAAAAATATATTGAGGGCATCATCTTTTGTTCAAAAAGGTTTGCCAACGAAAGTGAGAACATATCCGCGATAGTGTGTTAGGTTTTACTCCTTGTAAATCAATTAATCTATATGAGGATTATTGAACACATGTTCGGTTTAACCAAAGTCAGTTTTTTCACTAATTTTACTTCATACTAAAGTCGAAAAACAAAAACATTCATGAGAATGAGAATCGAGTTTCTTTTCTTTACACCCCTGAACAGAAATAATTATAAAAACCACTGCAAAACTATTAAAGTGATTAGGGACCGTGCTATAATACATAGATAGAGCATTTCACATACGTCGATGAAATTCTTTTGAGTTTAGAAAATCTTTCGTACACTCTCACGTCATAAAAAAATAAAAATAAAAATAAAAAATAAAACCCCCAGAAAAACTATGCATTTTATTGATGGTTATGGTTAATCGATCTAGAATATAAACATTGTATATCAATTGGGTAGCTAGCTAGCTAGTCTTTCTTCTATGTTCAACTAATTAAGCTCGATCAAATCAGCGATCGATATATGCTATTTCGTCCACAAGCTCAACATTCTTTTCAATTAAGTTCCTTATCGCTATCTCGTTGAGAAGGATATAACTTAGCAATAGCATATACATCCGAAAATACATGTTTAAGCATTAATTAGTCAATGGTCAAGTTCATTCCAAAGATGGAGAAAAGAAAAAGAAAAAAAGGAAAGAAAATGAATGATTGGGAATAAACATTTAAGAACTTTAGTTGATTGATCTTCACAAGTTTTTTTTATATTTTTTCTTATATATCAAATATTATAACTTCGTGAGTCGAACTCATAACCTCTCATTTACTAAAAGGAGGCTATAGTACTAGACCAAATAGTATTGGGTGATCGATCTTCACAAGTTTGATAAAACAAAAATGTAATTAGGTTTTTCCTATTTTATTGTCTCACAGACAAATACATTTGTATTGTAAATAGAGTGCCTTCAAGGATATATCATCGTGGAATTGCTCGGGCATTTGTAATTCTACTACGGTGCATGCTCTTGTATGCTCTTAGGTTCTCTCCATGCATCATCAGTAGTTGTTTTATGATCACCTGCAATTCGTTTGTAGACTTGTAGTAATTGCCCTTCAATTTCATTTGTTTCTTCGATCAAAGATATATTATTCACATCCTTGAATCATTGTAATACAACATAACGAAACTGGTAATCATAGATAGTAGTCGATCAAACAGCTAACTCAATTGCTTGAGTTAATTAACACTGTAGTGTAGCAACCCTAAAACAAATGTTGTGGGATACGTTAACACTATTTAACTAATTAGCTTTCAAAGGGTGTACACAATCAAACTTCCTTTCATGTATAAACAAATTAGATACACAATTGTATAATTTCATAGCCCAAATCAAGTAGGGTCGACTTTCCACCTTAAGGAGTCGCTATAGGAAGAATTGGCTTGTAGAGCAAGAGTTCATATGAAGTATGAACATGTGGTATTTGACCAGAAGAAAAAAGATTACACTCGAGATCCTTTTGAACACTTCTCTTGGTCTTTTCTGTCGTTGAAAAGAGATTAATTAGCAACACATCGTTTTCACTTCTAGTGATTCCAATAATATATGAAATTAGCAATCCATATATACATTGCGTATATATTTGTAATGCGCACATCTGCTTCTCTCTTTTGTTGTTGTTGTAATCGCTGGTTGTAATTTTCACCTTTAAACTAATAAACTGTCACGTACGTACACAGCTAACTATACCGACGTAATAACAAGCCAATTATGGTACACCTGCTTCTCTCTGGGTTCTCTCCATGCCACATATAGTATTTATTTTAGTTTCTTCACCAACTCACTAGGGAACTTGCCAACCAAATGCATGGAAGTATGAAACATTTAGTTTCTCACCGACTATCGTCGTTGATCTTCTTCGTGAGGAAGTATAAGAATTTGGTAGATGTTGCAAGTCGATATTATTGTATGGATGGATTATATTTGTAGGTTCACACGTACTGATCAGTCCAAACTGTATCATAATTTGATGAATTAGGTATCTCTGAATACAGCTTTCTTTTTCTCAACTTCTTGTCATATAAAACCACTATTGTAATATTTGGTTTCTAATTAAATCACTCATTGAATACGTGCTATCTGTACAAATGATTTAGAATATTATGAAGTATTTGCAGAGTTTTTTTTTTTTATGCTAAAGGGCTATTACAAAACGAAACCTCTAAAACAACCTGCTCCAGAGAGATCAAAAGTGATAGCTGAACCTACAACAAGGGGAAAGTCTGAATCCCAGAAACTAGGCCTCGCACAATGGTGACCGAGGTTGGCAAGAGCGTTGGCAGCAAAGTTGGCTTCACGTAAATTATGCTGGAAGTGAATGCCATGGAAAGAGCTTGCAATCTTCTTAATGCCTTGGATAATCTGAAGGAGCCTCCACGGACATTTAAACTTCCCATTAACACAATATTTGCAGAGTTGATTTTCAACTGGTATTCTTTTTCTTTTTTCTTGAAGAAGTTCAAATGGTATTCTAAAGGATCAAAATGTTTGAATTACGTTATATTAATGTATTGGTTCATTAATCGTAAACTAACATTCTAGGGTAGTAGACTATATCGATCCTTTTAGTTATAGCTAGACAACATACTTCTAGACCAGGCTAAGCTAGTTTACTAATGCTAATGGAGCTGGTCTATATTTATATTAGCGAGTTGGCTCTGTTTGGTATAGCTTTATTTAAAAAAAAAATATATATATATATATATATATAAAACAGCTTATATCAGAACTTTTAGATTTTATAGTGTTTGGTAAAGAGATTTTATTCACACGTATCAAAATAATGGATACACATATCCTACTTAATACACCACTTATCAATTGTTTTCATTTTAACAATTTACTAGAAACACAACCCTAAATTTACTAAATTATCCCTTTTTACTACACATATTTTATGTTTTCTCCACTTAATCCTACAATGTTCAAAATGCAGTTGTTTCATGAATTAGTCAAACTGCGTTGCTTTTTTCTCTATCGTTCTCCCCTCCCTAGCCGTTTGCTAGGGTTTTGAGCCCGACCAAACCTTTTTCATTGTTTTTCAATGGAGACCAAAGCAGGTTGTACCCTGCTAATCCTCTCCGCGTTAGTTCTCCTCTTGGATGGCTTTAGTGGAGTTTTTCTTTGTTCGGATCTGATCTCTGGTGGATCTGTGGTGACTTTCGACAATGGCGATGGAAACGACGGCCATGGTGATGGTAGCGACATGGAAATCTCAATCGGCTTGAGGTGTCTTTCCCCTCACTCTGTTTGCTTTGATGAGGGTGGGATGGGAGTTTTTTATGGTGGGGACGGCGGGTTGGAACACCAGCCCTCATCTAATACAAGCTTTGATCTCACTTTTTTACGCATGGTGGTGGTGAAACAGTTGAGATCGATGAGATCTTGACGAAGGAGGAAGCTCCGAGTTTGGTTATGACGGCGACTTTCGTCTCTGTTGGTGATGACGTCGGTAAGACGGCGGCTAGGGCAACATCTCCTTGCTTGAATGGGCTGGGCTTGGATCAGCTAGGTTTTAACATTATTCCGGGATTAGCTATGACAGCGTTGCCGATTGGGGCTGACAACGGCAGCAGAGGGATGGTGGCTGCTAGGGCATCAGTCTTGGCTCCTCTAGTAATTGGGCTCGTTTGGGCCTGGCTTGGATCAGCTAGGGTTTCCCTTGAATGGGCCTTGGTGGATGCAATTGGGCTTGGGTCCCTAATTTTATATTAGTTTGGTCCAGGTAAACTAGTTTGCATTCGTAGAGTATTTGATGGTTTTCTTCAAATCCTAGTTTACTTGTAAAATCGTGTTTCATCGTTACAAGATGGGTGTACTTAAGATTTCAAAGCTTATGCTTTAGCTGGTATAGGACTTGCAATTCTGCAAGACGATGTTTTCTGACGACCTCACTGAGGTACGTCGTCTTTGTACTGCTTGCTCTGATTTAAATTGAATAACCTTTTGATCAAAAAAAAAAATGAATTGGTCAAACTGCAGTTTATATAAATTACGATTCCATCCATCACCAAATATGCTAGCAAAATAAGAACCATAGTATTTTTATCTTCAATCTTTATCATTGCAAATTCAAAAGTAAAGAATTACTTCAAGTTTGATAATGATACTTAGGGTTCCTCTAAATTCTTCAACGTTTAAGTCTCTAAAACTTATATTTGGATCTTCTTTCCTGTTTTCTTAACATTAAGTCCAGATTCAATGCTTTGGCAGCCTTCAAGAGTTGTGACTTTAGATTGAGCCATCAAATAAGACCTCTGTTTATTATCAATCAAAATAGAAAGTCTGCAAGTGGTGAAGAACCATAAGAGTTTTAAAAATTTGCATAATTTACATATATGTGGTAGATCTGAAAGAGAAAAGAAAAAATTTCAAACGTAAACTATTGTTTTGGTTCGTACTATATGAAACAAAAATGTTTTTTTGGTAATTTAATATACCCATAAAATCTAATATTAAAAGTATGGAAAAAATATGTGTATCTAGTATTTTGCAATGTGTGAATAAAAATTCTTTTTGGTAAACTAAAGAAAAACAATTTTTTTTTTTTTTTAAATTTCAGGTCACTAGCAGCAGTTTTTAAAAGCGAACTAAATATTACTTTTAGAAGCTGATGTCATTAAAAATGCTGGAAATTATAAATTTTGTCTTGGTAACACTTTCAACACTAATATTTACCAAACACAAAACTATTTTAATTAACAACTAATTCTTTTCGTAATACAACATCAACGGTAACTAATATTTATCAAACACAAAACTATTTTAATTCACAACTAATTCTTTTTGTAATACAACATCAACGATTTTTTTTAAAAGTCACAACAATACCAAACTAAGTTTTAATTTTATCAAGCCATGAACTAGTACGTTGTGTGTGAAATAACAGTCACTAAGATGCTCATGTACTACTATATACTAGAAATAAAACCCGCGCTTTGCCGCGGGATTTGCTGTTGTTATCCAACTCAAGACCACTTATATTCAAACTGCTGAACATAACTAAACTAAGACGGGTCGAAATCAAGTCTAATAACAAATCTGACTTTGTTAGATTTTCTAAACCAAAAATGGATCAGCAATGTAATTCATGCAACCTAATGCAAATAATGGTTACCAACCAATGAATGTACAACATATGTAATCTCAGCTTAAAGTTGATATAACAAATTGTTCAAAAACTCATGATCAAGTTTATATCAGATCATGGCATTAGAGTAGCTTTAGAGGTTAGCTTTTTCCTGAGCATCTCAAGTTCTCAACTTCTAGAGTTTCCTGCAAGAGAAAGGCACATGAATGTACAGCAAAATAATAATTGTTTTAAGTGTTAGGAAAAGTTTCTGTGACAGCTCTTTATAATGTTTATGTGAGATGGGTGTTAAAATAAGCATTAACCTCAATTGTCTCAAAGGAAGTAGTGATCATGACCATTTCTTTAATATGTCAGGGACAGTCTAATTATGTAAATAACATCAAATATGTTAGCTGTACCAAAACGCAAAAGCAAAGTAGCAATTCAATGGAAGAAATTTCAACTATGCAATATATGAATGTCCTTGTAATCACTAAACGATATTCTTAACTTAGATAAATAGCATCTTCTCACTCCTAATGTCTAAGAACTCCATGTCAGTCTCTATTGTTTTGGTATAATTATATCACCCTTTTTCAACTGCAACATGCTTGTAATAATGTTATATCAGTATAACTCGGTTTCTCTGTTAAATTGGTGTAGGGTTTGTATGAGACAAAATATTGACAGGAAGTCACATTGGCTTTGACTCACTTAAAAACTGGTATTGCTTAAAATGTTGAAGCAATTGTAGCTTACTCAAGGTACATGATGCATTAACAAATGTACAAAAAGAAGTATTCTAGTATAATTTGTACTTGTCATTAATATCTATCAAAGAAACTAAGAACATACAATGCTCTAGGAATTGATACCGGAACACTTGATTCTTCCAAACGGCCATGCTACTTCTACCAACTATATATATGTATGGAATCACACTAAATTTTTTAAAGGTTCTTTTATGAAATTAAAGCTCTTGGAAGAACCACAATGCACATAAGCTTATAACCTTATTCCACCAAGCAAACAGATTCTAATAAGCACAAAAAACCATCAAAATTTGATAGATGTTGGAATATGAAGACCAGCAATGAATAGAAACATAAAAAGATTCGTTGTTGGTTTGTATAAACGTGCCACTTGAAAATTTTCAATTTCATTATTTGTGTGTATTTGCATGCAGGTGCATATTGAATTATTGATATTCATATCCTCAGACCAAAAAACAAAGTTATCATATTCATTAGTGCACGATCATGGAACTTCATTACTTGTATGATTGTAACTCTAAAATCACTGAAAAATCAAATCTACAATTAAAAATAGGCATGAGCTAATTTACTCAGAAAAGATCATCATCTCATCTCTACAGTAGGCAGAGGCAGTACTAATTTAAAGTTAAGTACTAAATTTACCTAAAAAATTTTACCAAAACAATGAAGTATTCAGTTGAGTGATGTTAATGTTTTAGGCGGTAATGTGAATTTTGCTTTTTATTACCTGTAATAGCCTGCTGACTGTCATGCTCCAGATAGATTAAGGTTTCACTTTGTTGCTTCTTCCTTATCATGATCAAACGGGGCATT
>NC_020493.1:5812120-5882570 GCF_000184155.1 Fragaria vesca subsp. vesca | reverse complement strand
GCAATGACACCTGCTAATTCCTCGTTATAACAAAAACAAAAGTTATAAGCAGGTTTACCGCTCCTATATGAATTTCTAAAGATTCCAGTAACTGGTACTCTTAATCCAACCAACCCTTTGCCTGACCTCCAAAAAGTCTGGATGGCACTGGATACGGAACCTTGAATGATAAAATTTAACCAAAAAGACTGCTTTGCCAAATCGAAAAACTATATCAAAGTGGAAGAACTCCATTATAAAGAAATCACCAACCAAACCATCTTATAAACCAACAACCAAATCAAAAGCGATTTACTCCTTTTATGAATCGATACAAAACCACAACGATAATCAACCATACATTTACTTATAATTACAATAACCCAAATCAAAATCACAAAACAATTGAAGAAATTGGAGAACAAATCGATGACAACGGCAACGATAATCAATCATACATTTACCTATAAATACAATCACCCAAATCAAAATCACAAAACACAGGGAGAAAGATAGAAACTATATACAGAGCAACACCCAGAAAAGATTTAAACCCAGATCGAATAGCAAACCTTACCTATTCCAATCTGAGGGAAGCGAGGAGAGCGAGAGACGAAGAAGGAATAAGGACTGATTAAGGAGATAGAGAGAGTCGGTGGCTGAGTTCAATAGAAGAAATAAAAGGAAGAGAAAGACGCAGTAATGACGTGGCCACACAACAACAGCCAAGAACATCAGGTAAGTGGTGGCAATAATGTAAATAAACGCAAAATAGGGGCAAAACTGTAAAAGTATGCGGTCCTTAGCTACAGTAACTCAACTTTAGTATATAGTAAATATAGTACTACTATTAGAGTGATAGTGACATTTTAAGGGTTGATCATATTGGGTCAAAGTCTCAAACGTGGACAAATTCTCTCTAATCGAAACAATAATTAACCTCAAGAAAACAACAGTAATCCTTACTCTATTCTTTCAAACCCTTTGCAGATCATGATCAAGGATATTTTGACCAACCCACACATGAATTTCTTTCCTCATGTTTGACCATGTCATCCTCTACTCCTGTTTGCGTCACCAGTGAGCTGGGAATTACTTCAAGAATGGGTTGATTATTCAAGCTGCTAGAAATGAACACTGAGTTGAATGATGGCCCTTCTCCTATCTCTTTCTCTTTCATTTCTTGCTGACCGCACAAACCCAAGTTTGAAGAGTGAGGACTGATGATACATAATTGAACCAACTAACCCACCAGATTTGGAGTGTGTGGTGTAAAGTGGGAAACCCTTAACCAACTTGAGGGAGCAGGGTTCAGACATATTCCTGCCTCTGGCATAAAGACAATAACACTTTTTTGGTAGGACTAAAGACAATAACACTTTAGGAGATAGATTCATGTATATGTAGAAAAATCTAGTGCCTCCTTTAAATTTGTTAAAATTGAAAGGTTCCAAGCAGCTTCGGATGGAGTTGTCTAATCAGTCGACTGCTTCTTGTGCATGGACGAATGAACGATACGTGACCGACTCTGGAAACCCAGACCAACAATCACGTGCGTAAAAGACCAAAGGTTGATTCCGATATTAGGTGCTAGTCATTACTTGAAGTCAGAGTTATATGCTAGGGCGAGTTGGCAATTTGTTTGTCATGAATTTCAGCACCTCGATCATTTCCTTCTTTGTTTCACTTTCGGTTTTTTTTTTTTTATTCAAATAAACAATGAATATGCTATAACGAGTTTGTTATGAATTCCGATCTTTTACTTACAAAGAAAGATTTATGCCACTAGACCAAAGTCACCAAACGATATTAGACTTTTTTTATTTCACTTGATTACAAGATGCGTGGTCTATTACACTTTTATTTCACTTGGTATGTTTTTACATGTAGGTGTTAACCGTGTGATATATATAGGTAAGAAAAAATATAAACCGAATTCGGTTAACTTTTGACTTTAAATTGTCTTATCAAACAATACTCTTATCTAAATAAATTTGGAATCACTTGTCTAAACCTTTTCTTATCTGCATACATGTCTCATTTGAGATCTCTAGTAAAAAATCCATCATCAAAGATTGTTTACAAAGTACATACTTGGGTGTGTTAATTGTTGAAGTCACTGCCTTGCGGGAAGGGTTACATAGTACGTTACTTCAACAATTATCAAAGATTGCCTGCTGGGAAAGCGTCTACTCCTTGGTGTCTGAAGTCTCTAGATCAAAACATCTTGTTCTTAGGACTAGTTTGGGATTGCTGCAGACTTTTTGTAAAAAAATTGTTTCTCTTATACTGTGAATATAATCAGTTGTGAATTAAAACAGTTTTATATTTGGTAAATATTATTTTTAAAACTGCTGTCAAGACATAAAATATTATTTTTCAGTGGTTTTATCGACAACAGCTTCTAAAAGCAACCTCAAGGCTGCTTCTAAAATATGTGTCCACTGACCTGTAATTTTCAACAACAAAAAAAAGTTGATTTTCTTTAATTTACCAAACACAATAAAATCTAGAAGTTAAGATAAAAGCTGATTTTTAAAAAAAAGAAAATCAAAGTTGTACCAGACAAGGCCTTTTAAAGCATCTTTAGCAATTCTAGCTATTTTTTAGTTAAATTTTAGTCAAATTAGCTAAAATTTCATTTTGGCTAGACACTTTAGAAATGCGGCTGCATCAATGCTCTCTATTTTAGCTAACATTACATCAATATTATTCTTCAAATAAAAATTAAATAGTTTAAATATATTTATATATCACGTAAAATATCTTACAAGGAATGTATTAAATATTTGAGTCATCTCACTCCTTATATTTAGCTAGCGAGATAGCTAAAAGTTATAATAGCTAAATTTTGGTTAGTCTGCTAGAGCTCTAAAAATATCAAAAAAGCTAAACACGCTCTCTAAAATAGTTAAAACCTAAAATAGAGAGTTTACTAAAATTGCTGCTTCATTATGGCGCTCTGCCTCTACTCTCTTAATTTGGTTTATTGCCATCTCCTTTTTGTATTTCCAATGTTCTATTTTGTACAGCTAGGAGAGGGAGTTTTAAAGAGATTTTTGTTTTGTAATTTTGTTTTACTTTTAGTTATCAAGGAAAAAAAAAAAAGAAGATCGTTTACAAAGTTTATACAGTTTTTGGTTTGTTGATGCAGTTGAAAAACTGAACAATCTCTGATTTGACAGATTCCTTGCGATCACAATTTTTTAGAAAATGACATTACACTATATAGTAGTAGTACATTGGCGAAACTTTGAATTAGAGTCTGAAATTTATTTTGGAAGGTATATGTAATATGAACTTGAAACTTTGCATTAATCAACTCACATACAGAGGGAACAACAAGATGAGATTATTATACAAGAGGAATTTACAAATGACGAGATACAATTACACCCCGTCAACTCACATACAGAGAAGAAGATAAAAAGACAGGAGAAAATCACAAAACTGGGATAAGCTCCACCTCGGAATCTTTTATCCCATTGTAGTTCCTAAAAACCCTACATTTTTTACTATTTCGTTTTTCATTCTACTCTACAACTATTTCCAGTATAGCGGTAAGTCGGGGTTTTCTGTATCTTCTTAGGAGCAAAGAGGAGCATACAACACTAACAGATGACATAGCCATGCATGCACCGGCTACCCATGGCGGCAACATGATCCCCAGTGAGGGAAAGAAAACCCCTGCCGCAATAGGTATTGCGATGACATTGTAGGCCATGGCAAACACATAATTCAATCGAATACGAGTGAAGGTCTTTCTTGAGAGATCAATGGCTGTGATCACATCTTCCAAGTTATTTCTCATCAATACATAGTGAGCTGCTTCAATTGCAATATCTGTCCCTGCCCCTATTGCCATACCGACATCAGAAGCGGCTAGGGCAGGAGAGTCATTGATTCCATCACCAACCATTGCAACTATGCTTCCATCTTTTTGGAATGAGCGTACGACATCTGCTTTTCCAGCCGGCATTACCTCTGCTCGCACATCTTTAATGCCAACCTGACAAGCAATATACAACCAACTCCATTTAAACATCTCTACCCATGCATAAGAGAGCATAGTAATATAAGGTTCAACAACATATTAGTAAAAGACTGAAGGTACAGTCAGATGTATACAAACCTCCTTAGCAACAGCTTGTGCTGTCCTCCAGTTATCTCCTGTAACCATGACTGGTCTGACACCCATCTTAACAAGTCCCTCTATGACTATGGCAGCCTCTCTTTTTAGTGGGTCAGCAACCCCCAATACTCCAACCAAATTGCCTTCATATGCGACGAGTATGCCTGTCTTTGCACTTTCTTCCAGCTCTACTACAAAGTTCTCAACATCAGTTGGAATGTCGATTCCACTTTCAGTCATCAATTTTCTATTACCAACCTGTTCAAGATACAATACCTCTGGTCAGCAACCTTAGAGGGGTGAAGCAAGAAATAGAATATGGTATTCTAAAAGAACAAACTGCTTAAAATATAGAATATGTCATATCTTTAGAACTTACCAGAATAAGTTTTCCATCTATTAAGCACTGGATGCCTCTACCAGGCAAAGCAAAGAAATCTGAGACATCGAAAAGCCATTCAGAGATCACGGGCTCCTTGCTTTGATTTGTTGCATTGGTTGCAGAAGGTTCATCAAAGAAGTGGAAATGGCGTGCATATTCAACTATTGCTTTCCCCAGTGGGTGTTCACTGCTAGCCTGAGCCAATGTAAAGGCACAACAAATATTCAACATCTACAAATTTTATATATAGACATACAAATAGTTGTCATCTTTCACAACCAATTTAAAGAACATCAAAATATCATGTATGAATAATCTTGCCTGTGGATTCTAGTCAGGAAATAGAAAGTTACCTCTGCAGAAGCCACCAATTTGAGAAAATCTCCACGATCCATTCCTGTGAAAACTTTTACAGCAGTAACTGTAGCCTTTCCTTGGGTTAGAGTGCCTGTTTTATCAAATATGACGTAATTAATCTTTTGAGCTCTTTCCAGAGCATCTCCTCCTTTTATCAGCACACCATTATTAGCACCAACCCCTGTCGCAACCATGACAGCAGTTGGTGTTGCCAAGCCAAGTGCACAGGGGCATGCAATGACCACAACTGATATGGAAAACATAAGGGCAAAAACAAAGTGATTTCCATTTTCGGGGAGCCACTGTTCTGGGTAAGCTCCAAAGGCTCCAGCGGCATACCTACAACAATCAATGAATAATACACGTCAATGGCAGGTTTGAACATCCTTACCATTCAAATTAACTTGCTATGTGAAAAGAATGTAACACATACTGTGAACTTACCAGCCCAAAAACGTCAGCAATGACAATGCAACTACAGTAGGAACAAAAATGCTTGCAACCTGCAAAAATATGGAGGTTGAGCAGCATGTAAGAAACTAGTTACACTTAAGAGTGAAGACATTTACTGCACATATCATAAATTCAGGAACTGGTTCAGAGATAGATTGAGCAGAAACAAGAAGCGGCTACAATATATAAGGGGACTTTGTACTACGTCATGGGCACTGAAATTTCTTGCCCGTCAATAAGTTCAATCAGATTCAGGTTTCCTAATGTAAAAAACTTTTTAAGTAGTTGGTAAGAAAAACATCCAGATCAAAATTTATGAACACCTCTCAACTTTAGTTCTAGATTGGCATAGCATAACCAAGGCAAAAACCTCACAAGAGAGGTTGAGAACAGTCACTAAAGGGAAAAAAAGGCTAATGACATGATGTGATCAGCATGGCTTTCATCTGAGTCGATGCATAACCGCGCATCAAATAACATACTATCTGATGAAAGCACGCATCTAGCCAGATAGAAAAATAGGACCAAGTACAGGCAACAAATGATACAAGGCCAATATAACCATTTTAGATTAGATATACAATCAGCTTCTAAAGAAATAAAAGAGCTTCAATTGTGCACTCACAAATTATCAAATATAAGTTGAGTCTCAATAGTCTACCATGAGTACATCACAAAAGGAACAAGGTAGGTTCAAACTTTATGAGTTTCACGGAATAAAACACCTTGAAAATAGCAGTGAAAACATTTTCAGTATCATATAGCCATTTCTGATGTGGCTAATACTGAGAACTAAGCAAGCAACCTTATATGCATATGTTTTTCTAGGGGGAAAGAAACAAGTTAACTTAGCAATTCCATGCACTCTTCAAATGATATAGCACAGATATATACTAATTGAAAAGCCAGAATTACTTACAAAATCAGCAAATTTCTGAATAGGAGCTTTGGACATTTGAGCAGTCTCCACCAAATTAATTATCTGATGTAAAACTGTATCAGATCCGACTTTTGTAACTTGAATGTGAAGCGCACCATGTAAATTTATTGTTCCTCCAATAACCAATGAGTTGACTTCCTTTAAAACAGGTATAGCTTCACCAGTTACCATACTCTCATTTACGTAACTTGAGCCCCACACAACCATACCATCAGCAGGAACTTTTGTACCAGGAAGAACTTTTAATGTATCTCCAGGCTGAATTAACAGAGCATCAATTTCCCTCTCCCCAACATATCTCCCACCTAATAACGAATACAATCAAGACCGGTCAGTTACTCAAGTGTCTCAGTTTCTATTTCAATTCCAGAGTTGCTCTAAATTACTCAAATTTATAAAATTGGAAATAAGAAATCTTGATTGGTAAGGCTGGCAAGAAAAAGGAGAACAGAACAGTACCTTTATCTTTGACAAGCAATAAAGCTGTAGCTGGAGCAAGTTCTATCAACTTCTTGATAGCATCTGATGTCTTTCCTTTTGCAAGACATTCCAGATACTTACCCAACAGTACGAATGTTATTAGCATGGCACTTGTTTCAAAGTATGTGGGAGACCAAAATCCAGTGACTGCACCATATAGGAGTGCACAAACAGAGTAAAAGTAAGAGGCCGAAGTTCCCAGGGCAACCAGAACATCCATGTTAGTGGAACCATTTCGTAGAGCTCTTGCAGCTGCAATGTAGAAGCGCTTCCCAATAACAAATTGAACAACACTCACCAATGCCCACTTCAACCAATCACCCATTTCAAAGGGGCCACATCTCCAGAGCAATAATGAATACAGAAGTGGAATGTGAGGACAAACTACTCGAATGAGAAAGACAGGAACCTAGAAAAATCGTTGAATGTAAGTAACAAATCTAAAAAGTAAGACGCATGTATATTAGCATACTAATATACATGAAAACTATTATAAGTTTTATGACTAATAGGTGTATCCAAAGAGCTCCAATTTATGATGGTCTAGATCCATTCTGAATGAACTATACAAGAAACAATATTTATCTGTTGTCGCTGATATTGAAGTCCGTATTCTCAAAATGGTATAAATATCAGAAAATAGAAAATGGAGTATAGAGAGAAAAGTGAGTGCAAAAACATAAGACAAGGTTAATGATATGATGCAGAACATAACCATGCCGATACTGAGAAGAAGTACTTACACTGAGAACAAGGCTGGAGATGAAAAGCCGAAACATATTTGCGGCTTCATCAGCATCTTTGCAGGTCATTCTTGTATAAGGGTTTGCTACTTGGAGTTTGAACTTCCCATTGCTAGCCCCCTCAATCCCATCAACCAAGGATCTAGACGTGACAACTTCAGGATCAAAGAGAATTTCAAGTTCTCTTGAAATCCTGTCGAGACGAAAATGTCTAACCCCTTTTAAGTTGCAGATTATGGCTTCTAAAACCTGTGCATCTATCTCATTGAACATGCCAGCAACTCCCAGTATAATTTTATCCTGCTGACTACTCTGTACAAGCGATCCTTCAAAACCAGCATCTTCAATGGCATTCACTATGTCATCTTTACTAATTACAGTAGGATCATACTCCACTTCTCCTAGTGAAGTAGCTAAAGCTACTACAGCTCTTTTGACCCCAGGAAGCCCTTTCAGAATACCTTCAACAGAGTTCACACAAGCTGCACATGTCATACCTCCTATCGAAAACTGACCCGTCAGGGTCCCCTGCTGCTTCACTCCATTTGTACTGGGATCAGGTATAACCTCTGCCTCAAACCCAGCATCTTCAATTGCATTTTTTATGTCTTCATCCTGAAATAAGAAAGTTGACGTTATCTTAAATAACTACAAAAAGTGGATTCTAACAAATTAAAATAGGAAACCCCCATTTCTTAATACAATGCTAAGGGCCATCATCGGAGAAAAGATTAGGATACAAAATCAAAGTTAGCCACTCAAACAATCAACTAAGGAACCCAAAAAAACATGAATTCAACCAAAAAATCTAAAGCAAAGCATCCTTTTTTCCTGGCAGCGGAGTATTCCTTTTGTTACATAGCGGACAAGTATTTCCATCAAATGAAAAAGTCCAAAATGGATCCTTTGAGAGGCATATGCACTGAATACTGAATAAATTTTGAACATGCATGTGAGAGGAGCCTAAATTATATAAATAAAAATTACACAGGACCAAGAACTTTGTGAGTAAGTTTGCACTTTGCACATTATACAGTACGCATAAGAAAACTTCAAGCAAGCTTCCTACTCTAAACACTGGTTCCAAGGCAGCTTTCTAACATTATCTCAATGACAACAGGCTTACATTACTTCTAATCTAGGCACCATACTAGATCTAAACCATCCCTATGGAAAGAAGAATTAAACAAAAAAACGTACCCACCTACGGAAAAAAATCTCGACTTGTGATCATAATAGTAGTTTCCCGTCAAAACAAAATTCAATTGGAGAGAAAGAGAGGAAGAAATCCAAGTTGGATACCTCATCATTAAATAGGAAGGCGGAGGACTAATATGTTACTACAACCAATACATATCATGATGATTGTAGACCCGAATGCATAAAGTAAAACTGCAATGCGGAATTTACATGATTACAAGAAAACTACAGTTTAGCTCCAAGATTCTAATTAACTAACCCTTAATCATGATCCAGCTCAAAATAAAGCATAAATCAAAAGGCACGATCAACAAATCTACTTCAAAATCCCAACACTCAATTAAGCCTACTTTCCTATGATAATCATACTAAATCCGTTTCACCAAACCAAAAAGAATCAGCCAAAACCCCCAAAATTGACTAACCTTGACCAATCGGAGATCAAAAACGACGTCGGCGCGGTTCTGAAGCAACGCGACGGAGGCGGTGAGCACGCCATTGACGCTCCGGAGAGCGCCTTCGACGGAATTAGAGCAAGCAGCACACGTCATCCCAGTGACTCGAACCTGCACCCTCCTCGTCCCCTCCTCCTCAACTCCCTCCCCGGATTTCTCATACGAATCCAAGAGCCTCACGCCCTCGTGGTCTCCGTCGTCGCCGTCGCCGGCGGAAGACTTGGAGAGCTGCGTGAGCTGGAGGTCCCTGAGACTCGGCGCCATTGCGGAAATTAACACCGAGCTCTATCTCCGACGAAGAAAATGAATTGGAATTTATATAAATTCTGCGGAATTTTGGGGGGGTTTTGGATTTGGGAGAGAGAGAGAGAATTGGATTTTTAAGAAGGGAGGAGACTTTTTTTTCCGAGGGAGATGGTGAGACAGCAATTTTTTAACTGAAGTTCCTGAGCTGGTAGGAAAGGAGGTTGGGGGAATTTACGGGCTTGGCCTTGGGTATTTTGGGGAATTTACTAATGTGGTTAGGTGATGGGGCCTCTACTTGGTGTTGTACTTGTACTAGCTGTTTTTTTCTTGTGTAGTACAAACCACGTCCGCTTTGTAATTTGGCGTGGAAAAGTAAATTACCAGTTTGACCAGAAAGGCTAAGTCTAAAACGTCCTGAACGCGCCGGAAATGTGACGATCCGTTAAACCATGCTAATTTCGTTAAGTTTTACGGTTTAACGACATAATATGTCAGATTATTTGATAGAAAAAACGTTACATTATCTGATTTTGATAGGGTAGTGAACCGGATATAATTTGAGTAATGTATTTTCTTTTTTAAATCATGTTGTGTTTTGTTTATTAATGATATATCTTTTTGTAGGTGATGATAATGTATGGCAAAAGATTTTTTTTGCTAAGCATGTTTTTGAGACCTTTTAATATTAGTGATTGCTCAACTTTTATAAGCAAATGAATACTAATGAGATGGCTTTTGTGAGGCTTTTTAAAGTTTCAGGGAAATTATAGACCCAAGTCAAGAGTCATGTAAGAATATGACTCATTCATGACAATTGTGGTACTTTCTTATCTCTTGTACTATACTTGGAATCCATTATACCTATCAAAAGTAGAAAACTTAGTCTATATCCCTGCAAATTCTAGATTGTGATGGTATACCAAATACAAAGAAGACAAAGTGGGAAGGTTCACTTAATCATCATTTCATACGCAAAATTGAATGTTGAGGTAGATGGATGTTAAACTAGAACTTGAATAAACATCTAATTGAAGGTCTATACTTAAACAAAATATAATCTTTTAACTAAGATACCAATGGCACGCGTTAAGTGCAAACTTTACATGTTTTGTAGTTTTTATCCAACTAACTAATCAACAACAGAAAAAGAAATTACGCTAATAATTATTACATAAGAGACAAAAAACAATTTTAACCACGTTGTCCTCAAATATCTTTCTATACGTAATATTATAATGCACACTAAATTTAAAAATAGAATTAAGAAATAAGAAATTATCAACATTGAGTTTCTATTTTATTTCTTATTACAGAATCTTGCCACTATAGATTAAAGGAACAATTTTAAAAGGATCTAGTTGATTACTATTATTGGATCAGATTAGTGTCCCATGCTTAAGTTTGGTCTAACCTGGCCTGGCCATGTGCCTTTCGTCCTTCTATACATTATTTCTTTTCTGTTGTTTTTAGGAAAATAAAACTGGGAAAGGGTGGGAAACGTGAAAATAAAACTGCATTTGTCATATAAAAACGTGTTTTTTTTCCAGGCAAAAAAGATATGTTGCCTCTACCAAATCTTCAAAAGCAAAAAGAAATGCAGGTCTTGTACGAGGGTAGTTTTGGAATTTCAGTGACTTTGCTGGCACTGTTGGGTGTAACGGAAAATCTTAGCAGCTTCCTTTGAACGTAATGGAGGAGACGGCAGCCGTCGACTGGTTTGACCAGGCTTGTAATCTACGGTGACAGAAGTGCTTACGCAGGTGACTTTCCCATCACTATGTTCAATTGCTTCTTCTTCTTCTTCCCCGTGCTTTCCTTTTCAAAATGTTCTGGGTGAAAAACTGAAAATGAAGTAACGAGCTTAGGTGAGAGTGAGACAAAGTCCTCTAAATAATTAGGGGGTGAACTACATTCTTTCGTGAAAGGATCATAACCGAACTAATAAATAAGAATTGTTAATATTAACGTAACAGATAACAAGATTAATATGTGTGTACATTGTAATACATTTCTAGTTATGACGTTTTATTATGATCTATCTCCAAGAGTCCACCCATATAGTTGTATGAGGTTCATTTTACTTATAGTGGTTAAGTACGGTTTTGCTCGTTATTCTTGAAATAGGAGCTTATAGTGGTAAATATGGTTTTGCTCTTAAAAGAGGAGTTGGAAGATAGGACTTGTTATCAACACAGTTTTCTTTTTCTTGTAAGGATTAAATTTCTTCTAAGAATTGACATCTAACCTATTTTAATTTGGACGTGAATTATTTTTGACAGCTTGGATAATAAGGATAGTATTTTTGAAAGACACATCCTAAATTGTCACCAATAATTATCAACACTGGTGTTTCCTTTTCATTCATTTTGTTAGAATGGTTTATTGAATTCAACTTTTACTATTTTTCCATGTAAGAGTGCAATTTTGGTTGGAAAGATGACATTATTTCCACTAACTATATTGGAGAAACAAAGCTGGGAAAAAGATTGAATGCTGTTCCACTAAAAGCACTCACCAAGATAATAAAGACAACCCATGCAAAAACAATATGGGAGTCCCTTCATGCTTCCACCCAAAGGCATCCACGTCCTCCAACCAAAAAGGGCAAACATGATTTGGGATATCATCTTGTACTTTTTGGTACTAGGGTGATATAGTCATTTAGCTAATGTATTAGGTGATCAATCCCAATTTGGATTGAAAACTATTAAACCCATCCACCCCAATTGCTTCAAGTTAAGTCCCTAACTGGATGAGATTGAGACACATAAACTGGGGGATGTCTTTGTCTGAGAAGGGGGGTTAAGTAGGTTTTGCTATTTCTTGGGGAATAGGTTAAGCAGGTGAGCTAAACCTTACTGGTTGGTGCAATGTCTAGCTATGACCAATGTTAGTTATGAGTTGCTGCAAGACTAAACTTAATTAGGTCATCGCCGGATTTAAAATTTGGGGACCAAGGCGTGCTGTTTTTGCTGCTTGCAGGATGAACGTAGCTGGCTGTTCATATAGAGGAAGAGTCGAGTTGCATGTCTTCGTATCAATATACGTGGATTACGATTTTTATGTAAGTAACTAGTTTGGAATTCTCTTTACATTATTTGATAATGTGCTCGGTTGTGTAACTAAAACATTAAATAATTATCGTAGAGATGAAGAAGGAAGACTTTGCTCGGTTTCTTACCTTGTATAATTCGTGAGGCAATTTCTTCTTTGTGGAATTGTGGTCGGGATAGATTTTTTATTTTTTAATTTTTGATGGGAAAAAAAAAGAATTAGAGGGTCGTTTACTAAACTTGAATGAGATTGAGAGAGAATCGGAGAGTGAAGGAATGGGAGAAATGAGAGATGGGAGTGAGAAAAAGGCATTCATGTTGTATGCTTACTTGTTGAAGGAATAAGAAATAAGAAATCAAAATAGAAATGAAGTTGATTACGAAAATACATTTCTAATACAAATGTCATATGGTTTTTGTACTTGGTAGTTTGGGGTTTTCATAAAATTACGAGGTTAGTTTTAGAAATGAGTTGATTCACCCATGAATGAGAATGAATAACAACCTCCCACCAAGGAATGAAAATGGGGATTTATTCATGATTTTTATTGTGGGACCCGCATATTATGATTCCTCCTTGGTGTTAGCAAACACATTTTTAGAGGAGAAATGAAATTTTAAGGATTCATTCTATTTCCTGGTGAGTAAACGCACCCTAGATAGAGTCATAGTGGTGCCTCTAGTGCACTCTAAGTCGTGTCGCTTCCGGAGGAACACTATCATCCCAGGAAGCACATATTGCCTAGCCTGTGACCAAGATTTGCAACAACATATGCCACAAAATTAGCCTTTCTAAAAACACGTTGAAAGTTAATAAACTCAAAAGAACTTCTCAAAGCCTTGATGTCTTGGATTAGTTTAAGAAGTTTTTGGGGGTGCTAATACGCATTCATGACATCTATCACAAGATGGGACTCACCTTCTACCTCCAATTTTGTAAAATCTCTCTCTTTTGCACAAATGATGCTGTTACATAGAGTTAGAGTTTCGACAACAGGAACAGAAGCCAAACACTCAAACCATAGTTAAAGGCTGCTGCAACAAGGGGCTTTCCAAAGAGGGTTCTAATTACAAATACAGGGATACATCTCATTCCATCTATTCTAACCATTCCTAACTTGTGTGTCACATAAGTTTTGCAGGTATCGCTCGGCCCCTATTCTCCTCTCCTGAGATCGACGATCAAACTCCGAGTCAATAAACGTCGACAATTGTTTAAATTTTCTATACGCTTTTAGGTCCATTGTGATCCTCTCTCTATTAAATTAGAGGTCCACGTCAGAATCTTCCTCTCTAATAGTAGACAGCGAGTTCCTTACTTTATCAAATAATCGTTGTTGCCTAGCAGTAGGCTGAAGCTAAGTGTCGTCGGATCTATCTTATGGCTGCAACATAGTTGGAAAACTGGTTATTATGCATTTAGATATGTAATCATGTTAAATATGAACTGATTTTTCTATCGTGTCACCGTTATGTTAAAACAAATGGAGTAGCCAATATAACACTCTTTTCTAGTTGATGTTTGATGTAGTACATGTCTTTTGTATAGATTCCTGATATCTCGTGATTCTTATTGTAATCACGTTTTGTGGCTCAATGTCGCCTTTTTGTATTCAACAATTTCATGAGGAAAAAAAAAAGAACCTTACCAAACCAAAAGAAACTCAAAGTTCTTGATAGCCCAATACTTCTGGGCTCTTCTACTTGGTCATAAAGGCCCGCTTTCTTCTTCTTCTTCTCCTTAAACCCTCCTACACATATGGAAGCAGCAGACCGATACACAACAATGGCGTCAAAAAACCCAGGGCTTCTCCTAGTGCGGCAATTGCTTGCCAATCGCAGCAACCTCTGCGCTGCTCTTCTTCCTCACCATAACAACCTCCCTTCCTATTCAATCCGAATCCTCTCTTCATTCTCAAACCCCCAATCTTCACCAAACCCAACTCCTCCTCCCAACCCAAAACCCTTCTCCAATTTCTCACCCTTTCGATCCTTCTCATCTTCCCCAGCTGCCCCCTCAAACGTTATAACCATCAAGTCTGAGGATGAGTTGAACAGCGCACTCAGCAAAGCTGAAGGTAAATTTTATTTACCTCTCTGAATTTTAAAAAGGTTGTAACTTTGATCCAAAGTTTTGATCTTTTGTTTGTGTTGTGATAGGTGATTCTCTGCCAGCGATGTTTTACTTCACTGCAGTGTGGTGTGGTCCTTGTAAGTTGTAAAAGAGTTTTACTTTTTTACCATTTGAGAGGTGTTAGCAAACTTTTTTGTGGTTTTTATGTTGTTTGCAGGCAGGTTCATAGCTCCTGTAATTGGGGAGTTGAGTGAGAAATACCCACATGTGACCACATTTAAGATTGACATTGATCAGGTGTGTGTAGTTGTACATTGTTTGAATTTTGATTAAGGTCGAAAGACCTGGTTTTGTTGTTGACTATGAAAGCTAGCTCATATCTTGTTATGGTTCTTAAGAATGATAATTTACTGTGTTTAGTTTGTTTTGAATTCTAGGTATGCGGTAGTAGCTTAACTAGGTTGCATTTTAGTCTCTCTTTCTGGTTTGCAAGAACGATTTTGGTTACAGGGTTGTGATGTATAGGTGAGTGAAAGAGGTAAAATAGTATTTAATTTCATATGATAGTACTCATGTCAAACATTCATTGCCTTTTAGAAATACCAAAACTGAGTTCAGAATGCTTTGGGTTTATAAGTTAGCGTATAGAGGAACTTGGAGTTTGGGTTGTGTGCTTTAATAAAATAGTGCGCAAGTTACATAAGAAAATGAAGATGTGAATTATTAATGCAATAGGCCATGGTGGTATACTATAATTGCTGATATGAGGTCGTATACTGAATAGGAGACTGTCTTGGCTGGATGCAATCATATACTTGAGATATATATACATAAGCCGATAAGCAGAGACTATCTCGGCTGATGCTTTGAAGTTTTTTTGGGAAGTGACAGTATGAAAGCAAGTTGCCTTTTACTTCAGTAATTATAGAGAAAAATTTTTCTGAATAGAAACCTAATGACAGTTTATGATCCTGAGAAAGTTCTCTTGGTGTCAAGTCATCAGTCAGTGCTACTAGCGCAGCATTCTATCCCATTAAAGTTTTACTGCAGACTTTACATGATATATTTTAAACCTTTAAATTCTTGATACAATGTAGGTTTAGCTTAAATTAAACACCAGTTGACATGGTCTGTGACCTATTTTTGCATTTGCATATACATTCAGTTTCATTTATTTGGAAGGCTTGGAAGTTTCTTCTATGCTTGTCTGAAGTAACTTTCTTTTTTTTCTGTGATTTTTTTTTTCCCATATGCAGATTCTTATAAAAGAATCTGTTATTATATTTTAATTTTTTTTCTGTTATTGTATTATTTCTTGTTGTACCTCAAATTTTGTAAAACTAATCTGTTCTCTCTGTAGGAGGGCCTTGGAAGCGCATTGGGCAAGTTGAATATTTCCTCTGTGGTAAATTGCTGATCCTCTGATGTTTTTGAATGTAAATGTCCATATTTTGCTCTGTGATCAAACAACTCATGTGCAGTGGTGGCTAGCTCTTTTTGCACTGGGCTGTTAAAAATAGATTCTTTGTCAGTACTCCGATGTTCATTACTTATAACCGTAATAGGGATGTTCAGTATATTGTATCATTGTATTTACTGTTTTACTTCTGCCGTAGCTTTCTCAATTTCCCTGCAAGTAGATATTAGATGTGCCATATGACTGCCATATGACATATGGCATTGTGAATTTAGAACACTCACATGTCACGTAATGTTTATAGAAGGTGCTAAACAGTTGTTTTATGTATGTATGTATGTATTTTTTTTAGAATTGAAATTTGTTTAGTCCTTGTGGTCTGAAGTCGACATCTGTTTAGTCATTGTGGTTTTATTTTAATCTGAATGGTCCTTAAAGTCACAATTTTTCATCTAAATGGTCATTTCGTCAACTTTCTCAGTTAAATTGCTGACGTGGGCTAGGACCATTTGGATGAAAAATTATGACTTTAAGGACCATTCAAATTAAAATAAAACCACAAGGACTAAACAGATGGCGACTTCAAACCACAAGTACTATACAATATTTTACCCTTTTTTTTTATCAAGAAAAGAGAAATTGTCTTTGCTGATGTGTGCATTTTGCTGCAGCCAACATTCCACTTCTTTCAGAATGGAGAAAAGGCAGATGAATTTGTTGGTGCTGATGCTACACGCTTGAAAGATACCTATGCAAAGCTATACAAGTAAGTCTTTACCCATCTATTATATGGTTTCGTGCTTTACATTTGGACCAAGGAAAAGGCTCTCTTAGATATCCTACGTATTTTCAATGCAGTTATAACCTTATTTCTCAGTGACCTATACTGAACAATTGAATGCTGTACCTAGAAATATTGTGCGAAGAGAAATGACAGAAAGGAAAACATGTGATGGGGGTGTGTATACTGTTAGGAACTCTGATGGCATTAAATTAGGTGACTCATGTTCTATTGCTTAAGTTGTTTAACTAGGTTCCATTGAGAAGCCAATATTTGGATCCTGGGACACGTTTGTGAATCTACAAGTCTTTTTCACTTAAATTTATGTAGTGAGTTAATAGAGGTGTTCAAAGCCGGTGATGCTGTTTTTCGCACCCCCTCAGCCCCTTCCACTTCACAGTCTAATACATGAATGTATAATTTTTACCTTCGGTCGTATCATCTGAATTACGGCCGTAATTATGTTATGTTGCAGGCCGGACTTGTGAACATAGAGAGAAGCAAAACAAGGCGAGTTTAAGTGGAGCTGCCCGCATAAGATGTAATATGAAAGCACTGTACAAGAAGCTGATAACAAGCCTCTTCTCCACATTGGCTTGTCTTTGTTGACCCACCAGGATTTTAGTGTGTTAAATCTTGAAACCATATGAATTCTGAACCTGTACAATGGATTTTTTTATTTTTTATTTTTTTTATTTGAGAATAAATGCTTTAGAATCTAAACATGGTATCTAAGTTTGAAAGACAATAGTCTTCTCGGCCCATACTTGGGGCCTTGGGGCTCTCTCTCATTAATTGATGATTTGTTATTATCAAGCCTACGTAGCTCATCTCTCCTATGAACATGGGTCAAACTCAAAACGTATTATCCAGCTGATTTACACACCGTAATTAGAATTTGGGTACGCATGAGTGGTGTGGTGAGAGATCAATGAGGAATTGAGTTAGCACGAGGAAGTCAGAGGTTCAACATCTTCCAATACAAAAAATGAAGTAACGGTGATCTCAAAAGTAAATAACAAATAAGTTTCATAATAGAATGTTTTTGTTTTTAATTTTTATATTTTGAGGAAAAGTAACATCTGTTAATGATCAAAAGAATCACAACGCATTAGAATGACTAAAAGTAGCACATTTCCTCAAAATATGTAGTTACGGGTCGGTCGTCAAGAACAACATCCATCAACTAAAACAGCTTAACCTCTAGCCTAATTTTACATAAAAACTACGAGCTACGCAAATATGAGAGAAACGATACACGCTAAACACTAACAATCAAATGTGCCAAACCACCCGATTCAACATCATGTTTAAGAACCACCAGACCAGGTGCATAATAAATGCTCGATACACATACGACATGAAAACAACTTAAGAAACGCATAAGATAGTAACATGACAACAATTGGAATCCTAAGCCACCATGACATGCCCAATTGTGACCATGAAATAATATTGTTTCATTTGTTTGAAGGAGAATGAACCTAGTTATTCCAAATAATTATATACTTACCTAAAAGGTGTTGTTCTTAGATCTTTAACCTAACTATTTTAGGGAATATTTTGGAAAGCTAATTGTCCGTTCCATTTCCACGTGCATCTATGCTTAGTCTAATAATCTTCCTTCAGATGAATTCCAGAATGAAGGCACATTCCCTTTGTTTTGTTCCTTTTACATGAACACTCATCAATATCTGCTCAAAATTTTGCTCAGTGTTCACCGGATCAAAACCAATTTTACGTTTTTTCTAACAGAAAAACATGTAAAAGAAACCAAGAGGTTCAAATTTTGATCTTAGTAGAATATTTATGTTTGAAACTAATCGAACTATCCTATGATGATTCAAAGAGAGTGGATTCAAACTTTAAAAGGTCACCTTAGTCGGTGCATAAAAGAATTTTCAGAATTCAGAGCGGTATATAACTTGGTAACCTAGCGCTTTGATTAACTGAGACTGTTCTCCCTCAGTGAGACCTCCGCACCTGTAAACCCATCACTGCTGACTGCTAGGTTTAGTTAGCATTGCAAACAGTATAAACACAGCATGATTTAGAGCATCTGGGTAAGTTCCAAAATAGGACGCACCTCCCAAAATTAGTAGACAAAGATGACTACAATTAGGTGTTTTTGAGTCATCCAATACCATACAAAATATTTCTTCGAGTAATTCGATGAATTATTTATATCTAGAAAATAGACAGATCAAGTATGAAGGTATATGCATGAAAAATAGTATAATTCATAAAATTATTGCATGAAAATAAAAATGAGAAAAAAGGACACCAAGTAGGCATGAATACAAGTAAAGGACCTGTAGGTCATACGCCAAAGGGTTTTTAACCGAGGTAGTGCGATTGTACCAACAGCTAAAAGAGACAAACCAACCCAGGGCTATGTTCTTATTGATAATCATACAGTCATACTTTCAAAGAGAGAGACTCACCTAAGAGAGTACCTATCCTTCTTCTTCTTCTTATTCTCTGGTTTCTTCATTAGAGTGATTAGACTATGTATATAATCTTTGGGTCCTTAATTTTGGAGGTTTTCCTTCTTCTTCCTGTTGTCAATCTCCTATATTAGTTTCATGAACAGGAGGATTTATATGCTCTTTCTCAATGATGTAGTGTTAGTAAACTGAAACTACTTGATACACAAATACATACAGTAATTGCGTGCATCTTGTTTATATAAGAAAGATTTGTGTGTTTTTCTGGTGAAGAAAGATGGGGAACCCCAGCATAATTAAAACCTAATAGAACAAACTTCATGGTTCCAACGTTATGCATCTGTCAGACCAAAAGAAAAAGGAAATAATGTAACAATAGCTTTGCTTTTATGATTGTTATCACTCTACTCCAGAAGTCGACTATTCACATATGAGAGTGATTTATTTATTTATTTATTTTTATTAGGATAAGAGGAGTGATTTGAGGACTATTTGCTACTGCGTAGGTAATAAAACTTACTGCACAAGATGTATATTTGGTCTGAAAATTCAGGAAAAAAAGAAGAAGCTTGCTGCATAAACTTAACAGTGCATTTTACTGTTGGAAATCAAAACTTACCGCATAAGCTTGGACAATAAACCTGACTTGACTTGATAGATGGCCACTATTTGACACAAACGTAAGGAGTAATGAAATATGAAAGCTTGTTTAACACATTCTTCTTTTTTGATATGAAAGCTTGTTTAACACAACTGGCCAAAAAAAAAATAAAACCAGTAACACCCTTCAAACAAATTAAGCAAATCAAAGGGTGAATTGTAGTAGCAATAAGCAGGAGTTGGAATTCTGTAGTATGCAAATTCGGTGAGTGAGTTAATACTTAGTAGTACTGCAGAAGAAGCAGTACATATTGGTGGGCTGTCTTCCCGCCTTTAACTTCACTCCCACCACCCTACACTACTCTACACTACACCAAAACTCACCACTCTCTCTCTCTTTCTCTCTCTCTCTCTCTATTGGAAAAATGTTTTCTCTTTCTGGGTTTTCTTCATTATTTCTCAAATAAAACCTTCTCTCTCTGTAAACGACAACAGTTCTGGAACCTCCCCTACTATAAAAGACCAAGTTTTGGTTAGGGTTTTTCAAACCCACTTGGGAAAACCAAAAAGAAATCAAATTTGTTATTGGGTGGCCATAGCTTAAATACCCCTTTTGAGCTCAGACACCAACACCACTCACTCTTTGAGTCTTTCTTTCAAGACAGTGAGAGAAGAATCTCAATTGAATTATGGTGAGACATCATCGTCATCATCAGAGAGTAGATGTCTCTGCTTCTTCATCCACAACATGTATGGAGGATGATGAAATGAATCACATGAAGCCTGCATGGCTACAAGGTTTGATGGGGGAGACATTCTTTGGTGGTTGTGGGGTCCACGAGAACCGCAGGAAGAGCGAGAAGAACGTCTTCTGTTTGCACTGTTGCCTCTCTATTTGCCCACACTGCCTTCACTCTCATCGCTCTCATCCTCTACTTCAGGTACACTAAATCATCAACAATTGGAGTCATTTCATCGATGTGTGTTCAATTTTTGCTACCCTTTTCAGTTCACACAATTTTGGTTCTTGCTGGTGATTTCAACTTAGTTCTTGGTGAGTGTCTGGAAACTTTGCTTTTGGATTTTTCTACTGTGTACTTTTCTGTGTGCAGTTCAAAGTTCTTCTGCAATTCCACTGTAGAATTCTCTTCCCATCTGCTACTGGTTGAATTCATGTGCAGCTCTGCAACTTTGGTTCAATTTTTGTTGTACTTTTTTGTTTGGGAAGAAAAAGAAGTCCTGGTTTTTGTCTTTCTTTGAGTACTTGCACAATCTGGGTGAATTTTCACTAAAGAGTTCATTTGCTTGTGAATTCTAACCATGAACTTCATTCTTATGGTTCTTTCTCTTATTTTCTTTTTTAGTCTCCAGGAATTGGATTAGTTCAGGTCCTCCCAACTTATATCTTGATTTTACTTTGTGTGGTTCTCTTACTTCTCTATGATACCTTTTCTGCAAACTTTTAGCTCAAATGTTGTAATTCACAGTCCAGAATGAAATTATACCAGTTTCCCAACTTTTACTAAATCTTCTACTGTCTACTTCTTCAGAAACTTCTGTGCTTTCTGATCTTGATTTTTGCCAAAGAAACAAAAAGAAGAAGATAATTCTTGTTGAACTTTTGAATCCTTCAATTATGTCTCATTTACTATTCTGCTTCCATGCAATTTCTTTCAATTTTTGATAAGAGTGATGTTCCAAAAAGGTTTCATTATGACTTCTCTGTATCCCACTCTTTTCAATTTGTTTTATTTTCCCTTATCAATAGGAGATTTCCTTTTCTCCATTTGCACCCTGCAAAAGTTCCTCTCAGCTGTTGCTGTCAATGAAAGTGAACTTTGACTAGTTTTCTCTAATTTCATAAATGAATTCACCCCAGTACATTTATTTTTGTTCTTTCATGAAAGGTTGGTTTTTTTTCATGAAAGGTTGGTTGCCTCTGCCAATTTCACCTAAATTTCAAACTAGTTTCCTGGTGAGGTAATAACTTTTAGTTCTCTATGAGACTGATGAATTTGAACTTGAAAGTTACCTAAGTTTACTGTTAATGATCTTAATTTGATGTCATATGCATATTTCAATCGTGTGGGGTAAATCCCAATTGGGTTACAAAATGGTTCAGTTAACTCTTTGGTAAATCCCAAATAGGTTGTCCTGGAATCACAATTCTGGCCGAACAAGTCCAATTGACATGTTCTTTTTGACTCCATATGACAGGTTAGAAGATATGTGTACCATGATGTGGTTAGATTGGGTGATCTTGAGAAGCTCATTGACTGTTCCTATATTCAGGTATATTGAGGTTTTTGGAGTTTTTGAGTGTTAAACTTTATATAAGTAAATATAATGGTTACAAAATCTTGAACATTACATAGTTTATGTTTGGTAGGCTTGTCTTCTTGTTTTGTGTTCATGATAGTGAAAGAAGTATGAACTGGGTCACTCCCCAACTCACAAGTTGCTGTGTTTTTTTGTTTCTCAACTCTGTTAACCATTATGTTATATTGTATTCATTGTTTGGATGCACTTACTGCAGCCCTATTCCAATAACGGTGCCAAAGTAATATTCTTGAACCAGAGGCCACAGTCGAGGCCACTTTCCAGGACTAATTGCAACAAAGGGTTTGCTGCCAATATCTGTTACACTTGTGACAGGATTCTCCAAGAGCCATTCCGCTTTTGTTCTCTCTCATGCAAGGTCCATATCAATTCTCATTGTCCAATTGCTTATTTCAAGAGTTTTTCACATTTTCTGACACACTTGTCCTACAATTATCATAGCTAAATCCTCTTAAGATTCGTTGCTAGTTGATAATTGACACAAATCTTGGCACATCATCTGGTTTCGCTAATGTAGTATTGCTATGATTAATTTGCAATGCTTGTAAGATTTCTTATGTTTATGATCGACACATCAACCGTCACATAATGTGGTTCGCTAACGTAGATTGACATGTGAACCTATGAAGGTCGATCACTTGGTGCTCCAAGAGGAAGATTTATCCGGCATACTCTACAATTTTGATGAATCTGACTTCACAATCTCTCAATTCGAGGGACTACGGATGGATGGCTCGGAGGTGACCGATGACGATGACCAAAGGATGCCTAGCTCTATCCTAGAGGATCCTGAAATGCAGTACAGAGGCTCTTCATGCTCCAACAGCGATTCAGTAATGTCACGTGAACCAGAGGTCGTCTTCAAGAAGAAGAAGAAAGGGATACTCCCAGGGATCATGCTCTCCCTCAGCAGCAGGAGAAAGGGTGCTCCTCAGAGGGCTCCTCTTTCTTAAGTGAACAAACAACTATGGAAGTAGTCAAGCAGTAATAATTAATAATAAATGGTTGTAGGGCTTCAATTATCGGCACCATCCTATTGAAATATGTTATTAGCTAAGTACTAATACTAAGGTTGATCCACGGTTAATATAGCTTTAATCTCTGTGTAATGTTATTGTTTGTATTAGTGAGTGTTAATTACGGGGTAATGTGCATGGGAGCATTTCCATTGCTTGCTTTAGGTGGCTGCAGAGAGCTAGAGTATTATCTAATTATCTGAAGGGTTTATAGGCTCTCAGCCCTACCAATTTTGTATGTGAGCTAAGGCAATGAATCTCTTGCTGCGGTATATACAATAAGTTCATTTGCTTCTTTGAGAAAAATTAAGCTATCAAGATTCTTCTACTGTTTAGTTCTGGACTGGTCAAATTGATCCCCATTCATTTTTGTTTCTGTTTGCAATGATTTTGGAAATGTATGGAGCCTTTATTAAGTTCATGGATAAGTACAGGGACATAAGTACGTACTTCCAAAACCTATGTCGAAAAATCTTATTAATTAGTTTTCTTGTCTGTGAAAGTCATGAATATATGTACATCAAGCAGATTATTTTCATTCAAAGATAAACTAGGTTGAGATTAAACTAATTTACCTCAGTATCATACTAAGTCCAAAGAAATGAGTTGATATTGGATACAGAAGAATTCATAATGATCGACCCAGAGAAGTTCGTTGGGAAGCAGCAGCAAAGCCAAATGAGGAAAAGAGGTTCATTTTCAAGACTTGCTTTCGTTTTCGGCAACGGTTTTGACCAACTCCAACTGGTGTAAAGGTTTGATGATGGCTCAGGCCGGCATGGCAGAGAAAGCAGCAGCTAGCTCTTAATCGAAGAAACAATGGTGGTTGAGGAAGCACAGAAGACAGAGCAGCTCCGATTCTTTCCCAGAAGAGCAGATGGGCAATGGGTTCCACAGACCCCACGTCTCCAACACCAGCTGTAAGTTTCATTTCCATTTTCATTTTCCATCAAAGTAACTTCAAATTTCGGCCATGCAAGCTTAAAAATATGCATCGATATATGACATGCATACAATATATGACACTTAAGGTGGTGAAAAATAGTTCATGCACTATTCAAAAAAAAAGAAAGGTTCATGCATGTACGGTAATAATTGCATGTTTGAAACTTCTGTCTTAATGCGTAAGATGGACGGTGTTAAGATTCTAGCCCATGTGATTTCTTGGTTCACCTATCGAATTATCAAATCGATAAGGAAGGCTTTCTACACATTAATTTCTAGTCATGCAGAAGATTTGTTTTGAAGGAAGCTTGTGATGAGAAGGCGGTGCAAGTGAACACATTGATCAAGGTTTTAGGTTGGGCAAATGGGCAATCCCTGACTATAAATATATATGTCGAGTGAGGGAAAGGAAGAGCAACTCGATCTAAGGTCTTGTTTGGTTCACTTGATTCATTTAAAGTATGAGTGAGCAAAATAAAACAACTTTAAGGTCTCGTTTGGTTCACTTTAAAGTAAGAGTGAGCAAAGTAATTATTCATTATTTCTTATGTTTGAGATGCAAAAAGAAGTGAAGAGAAACAGAAAAGAACAACTTTTGTTCTCTTAGGGCATCTCCAATAATTGATCTAAAACTTAAATTTATATTCAAATTTTAGGTCACCCATATCTAAAATATTCATATAGGTTTTGTATATCTAATTTATTGAAACAAAACTCAAATATAATTAATCGTTTTATATTATCATTTAATCACACATGGAGTGAAACCCAAATCTATTTTAATAATTAATCATTTTAATTATATTTTATCAAATAGTCATATTGCATATTAATAAAATCTGACAAGAGACCCACACTCGTTCACTCTCATAAATTATAGGTTTGGTCCTATTTGGTTTAGTCAAAATATGATATATTTTAGGTAAATTATATTTGAGCTCAACTTAGAGAGTGGGTTAGAGATAAAATTTTACAATACCTAAAAGTTTTAGACCAAAGATTGAAGATGCTCTTACTTGAAGTAATAGACAGAAAAATAAGGTTGTTCATTATTTCTTGTGCGAAAGAGAAATAACAACTTTTGTTCGCCTAAAGTAATAGCTAGATTAGTAAGATTGTTCATTATTTCTTGCGTTTGAGATACAGAAATAAAATAAAAAATGAAATACTTAAGTGAAGCAAAATAAAATGGTTCTTTCCATACTCTAATGTCTCGTTTGATTTGCAGAAATCAAACTAATTTCTTTGTCTTTCCTACGAGAAAATAAAGAGATGGAAAATAAAAAAACAAACAAACTATCTTAGTTGCTGCGAACCCAACAAGACCTAACATGGCGAGTTATGTTCAAAGGCGCTATAGTTCTTGTGATCTATCAAATTGATTCTTACACTTGCCCGTCTCGTCACTTCTCTGTTACCTGCTCTCTCGATTGACTTTACTTTCAAGTTTCACCTATTAAAAATAACAAATTAACAGCTCACTGAATCATGACAGTTTACAAGTAGGTCTTACATGCAGTCTCTGAAATTGCCTCCAACAAACATGTCATTTCTCCACACTCCTCCCATATAGCCGTGTTCATACATCCCCCAATACAAGAACACTAACGGAAGCAAATTTGCTCCCCACCCTTTCATCCCCACCCTCCTCCCCACCCTTTTAGATGAATGCCAAGTGTCTATTTTCACCATTTTAGTTAAAGTAATTAAACATAAAGGACACTTGGCATTCATCTAAAAGGGTGGGGAAAAGGGTGGGGATGAATGGGTGGGGAGCAAATTTGCTTCCAACACTAACAAGCTCTGGAGGTGGCCAACATTTTAAACGTCGACAGAACCATATTTGATTGGTCGATTTGAAGGAATGAGATTACTAGCTTGTCCAGGATCTCCATCTGGCCGCGGGGTGAGCTGGTTTGGGTTGCTCTTTGCAGCAGCGTAGCATAGAAGCACACACAAGATGACATGAAACCCGAGGCAGAGGCTGAGGCTGAGGCTGAGCACTTCTGAGGCATCTGAGCTGCTTCCACATGCTGCACTACAACTGAGCCTTACTACTTTCGAATCTTTTTGTTTTGGCAACAAGATCCTTGTCAGTCACCCTTACATTATTGCATTTCTTTTCTTAGCCTCGTTTGCTTTTAGCCTCCTGACCTCCTCCATCCCTTACCTCCTTTTCACTAGGTATGCCGTATGCCTTTTTAGCCTTTTTCTGCCTTTTGGAATCCCGGTATACAATGAAGCAATTCACACAACTACACGAGACATTATTTTAGGTTTTAGGAGATAGGGATCGAGAGTCTCACTAAATGAGGAAAGCATGGTTAGATTACATGTGAAACTATAAATTAACTAAAGTATAAACAAAAATTTGGTAAACAAAGCGCATCCCGTCCAATTCGATCAACTTTATCTTAAAGTTGTAAATTGAGTCATCAAAGTATAATATTAGTTATCAAAATAGTAATATTAGTCCTTAAAGTTGTTAATATTATTAGTTACCACATGATTCTTTAAAATAGTAATATTAGTTTTTAAAATGTTAATATGAGTTGTAAATATTAGTTTCAGGACTTAATTTCTATTTTACGCACACATTTTACCATTTTAAGGACTAATGATGTAAGTCATGTAATTGAAAATTTACAACTTTAAGGACTCATGTTACAATTTTAAGGACTAATATTACTACTCAGGGGACTCATTTTACAATTTTAAGACAAAGTTGATACATGTCATGCATTAACACACCATAGTCTTACTCGAAAAAAAGAGGCTGAAGTACAAGCGTGTTCTTTTTCTCTTAGGTTTTTTTATATTGGGTTGAAATGTTTATAAAAAAAGACAAAATGTAAGTTACTAAAAAAAAAATAAAGAGTGTGAATTACAAAATGAGGAGTGAGAATTTCAATTCCAAACAAAGATCGATAAAAATGCACCGATAAATATTTCGTGGATGAAATCGTCGACCATTATCATCTGTAATGTAGAAGTCTCGTGCATGTCTCAGCAACATGAAACATGTGTTACAAGTTAATTTGGTTTTTACAAAATTGTATTGAACATTTAACCTTAGGCCTATTTTACCTTTGAGAATTAAGCATACCAACGCTCATATATAAGAAGTTCCTGCTTGTATATACACACAAGAACACATGCAGTGTGTTGTGATTAATTAAGTAGTGTATGGCTTTTAGGATGTGATGAGAATCAAATATCTCCATTATTGGGTTGGTGTAGTCAGGTGAAGCACATGGCGCGCTGTGTCACATTCTATTCTGGGTTACTATTACAATGCAGGAACCCAGCTACCAACCAACCTAGGCGCACATCGGCATGCATTCTGGCTACTTGGGGTTATTACACCTGGCATCACTACCATGCACAAAACAGAAACATATATCTTGGTGTCGACAATCATCCAACATTATCTGATCGAGTATACCTAATTAATCTTGAGGTATATAGGTGGAGAATATAAATATTAAATTCCATGATTAATCGAGTGAACATTTAAACTTTCAGCTAGCTACTCTGTTCATAGTTTTGGACATGTAATTATGCATGAACAATGTAATACAATGCAACAAAAAGAAACAGAAAACCTGTAACAAAAAAAAAAAGAAAAAAAAGAAATAGAAACCAATTTTTTTTTTTTTTTTTTTTTTTTTTTTTCTAGATAATATCTGTTTCATGTCATATATACAGTATGTTGTTGATTTCTTTGATGAAGATGTCATATGCTGTTCTAGCTAGCTTGTTGGTTTTTCATTTCAAGAGAGACGTCAATAATGCATGAGAATATACATATTGCGACAGGATTCAACAAAATACTTGTAATACTAGACTAAATACCATATGTTGTTTTTCTGGTCTTGCAGAAAGATTCATATTTATTCTTCTATTTCATCAGAAAATTGGAAGGTTGTGAATTAAATCCAATAAAGAAAGAACACAATAAGGAACACTTCCCATGGCCGAAGTCATGGAGTACCATGCAGGAAGCAGTTTTATAGTCTTTGAATGAGGGTTCCAATGTGAACATATATGGTACGTTATATGTTACTAAAATTCAAAAATTGGGTCATTACTAGTATCACATTTCAAAAAATCGATTCATTACTTAGTTACTAAAGTAAGTTATTCGGTGTATTTTTTAATACATTACTTTGGTAAGGATTTCTGCTATTATTGCGGGACATTTCTTTGTTGTTTAGGGATATTTTTTTGTTGTTTTCTGTAATTCGGATTTAAGACATTTCTTAATTTAGATACTTTAAAAAGATTCAATAAAAACTCCAAATATGAGTCGACACTCGGGAACTAATAAACATCTCTCCAGCCTCGACATTATTGCGGGATATTTCTTTGTTGTTTTCTGTAATTTGGATTTAAGATATTTCTTAATTTAGATATTTTAAAGAGATTCAATAAAAACTCTAAATATGAGTCGACACTCGGGAACTGATAAACATCTCTCCAGCCTCGTGTAGATCCAGGTCCGAGCAAATTCTAAGACTAATAATTGATCGCCTTGATTATAATTGTTGTTGCCTTGTTGGGTGACTTGGGTCATGCGTGAAACTCATAGAAACCTGTATGTTTATTAGTTAGGGTTATCTAACTTGTGTCATAACCAACCCCACCTCCCACTTCCAGCCCACCTGAAACTCTGAAACCAAGTCTCTATGATCAAAGCGTTTTTTTTTTTTTTTTTTTTTCTAAAGTCTCTATGATCAAACTGATAATGAAATGAAATCACACCAATGAACTATAGGGCTCGTGCTCAACCTGATTGAACTATCTTAGAGCTTACCGTACCCGGCCGGCCCCTAATCACAGAGGGGACCTAGGGGCCAATTCAGCTTTGCTTCCTCAACTGAATTCACTTCAAAGTTACTTGGATTAATCGCTCTGTTCGTAATAATTGGCAGTCAACATCTGTGAGTTCTGTCGCAATGCCATGAGAAATGATCAGTTTTACTGTTGTTAAGGTTAATTAGTCAATGGATATGGAGATGGATACCTACTGCTGTAATTCAGCTTTGGAAACTTTCTTACAGTTCCCCCAGAATATCAGATTTTCGATCAGGACAAACCGACAAAGCACTGAGTAACCCCCTTGGAAGTTTGAATGTTTTCAAAATGATCGAGTAGAACAAACTCACAGTTCCTTTATCATCCAGAGAAAATTAAGTTTTGTTTTGAAATTAAAATGCGAACCTCTTTTCTCTTTTATCTCTATATGCATCGATCGGCACTGTGATTCTTACAGCTAGAATCTCGCTTTGGTTGAAGGGGCTTGTTTCTTTCTATCAGAGTCCTCTCTCCTTCTCAACACTACTTTTGCAGAAGGTAGATAAGATTGACGAACGTGAAATAGAAGCCTTCACTATCATTATTCAGAGATGCTCATTTACTCTCTGCAGGAACCCAGTTGAAAGGACCAAACATGCGTTGACTAAAATTTTCGTTCAAACTCCATCATCATTGATCGAGCTTCCAGAAGTCACTTGACAGCCAGCTAGCACTGAAAATCAACGGCTCCTGTTCCTCCTATCAATGGTGCAACTCTGTGAGCTAGTCTCTTCTCAATCAATAGAGTAGTTGAATGTAAGTTCTAGCACGTACGGTTGGTTTCATTCGAGAGTGGTATAGCTCTTCCGAGTTTATGGTTAATCACCTTGGTTGGATGTAAATTTAAAAATAAAAAATAAAATAAGTTAACTTTAAAATTATATTTTTATCTTTAAATTTAAATACAACGGTAATCGATCATGATCGGTCACCATGTGAACACCACTATACAATCAAATTATCAAACTACGATGAGGTCTGGTACAATCCGAGTAAGCTGCAAGTGTTTGGGGTTACTTGTGTAGGACTTTAAGAGACATCCCATGCAGATAGAGAGAGAGAACCGTTGCAACTTGCTTCTTACTTTATGGCTTTATGCTATGGTCGACCATTTTAAGATTGTGGAGCACTTTAAAATTATCTATGAAGCAAAACAGTGAGCTGCTCTCTCTCTCTCTCTGACCTCGGTGTGCTTTACACATACAACGCTAGCTCTTTCTGATGTGAAGCACCTTTAGCTTAGTGTCAGAACTCTCAAGGTGATTAAGCTTCTCGTGGAGGATCATAATGCTTAGAATGAAGGATCATAATGCTTAAACCTTTAATGAAGGATCATAATACTCCTTACTCCCAGAAAAGAAACATGAGTGCAATGTATGAATCTGCATGCAGATGGGGGGCATGTTCGTCATCTCCTCTGAGCCAGAGCACCTAGGGGCTAGGGCTGAGGGCAGAGAGACAAGGTGAAGGTGGAAATGGACCCAACAAGAGATATTCCATAAGCTATCATTGTCCCTATTTTTTTTGACTGTGCTTCTGCTGGTGCTGCTGCTTCGGTCCTCCCTTGACTCTGCAGTTTGCCCTACCCTAAATAGACCTGTACCACCCTGAATCCTGATAGATTATTAGGCCTATATCCTTCCCGCTGGCTACTGACTTCTTGTCTGTCGACTTGAATAATTATATTATCATAATTTGTCATATAAATCTATGAGACTTGTGTAGTTGTATATGTTTATCTAGGAGCTATTAACGATTCAACCATGATAATCTTCTCTAAATTTTAACGGACACACAAAATATGCAAAGGGGGAAAAAATCAGGTAGAGACTTATAAAATGGTTTTTGGTACTAACATGCCTCAGACAGATTACTTGAAGTAATGATCCCTCAAATGGCATTTTGAGGTATGCTGGCAACTGAAATTTGCTGCAATTATCATTTGGAAGCTCAATATGGTTTGATGTGAAGTTTGTTGTTTATTTATGCTAGCACAACCCATAAGTGACCCAGTACGAACATGTGTACTGATACATTAATGTAGATGTAAGCATCAACGAGTGAAAATTGAGAATCAGTTTACACACCATGCGACTCACCTTGGCATTTCTCTTGAACCAAGTTGGCATTTATCAAACAAATTGCTGGCGTAACCTTTGAGAGTAAATTGTCACACAAAAAGGCTTTTAGTTATATTTTTGTTTCTCAAGTTGTGTGTATTGGGCAGGCTCAAATACATTTGGCAAGGAAAACAAAGTTCAGAATAAACGAAGTTCAGAATGTACATAATTTCGAGCTGCCAAAAGAGGGTACTGCACCACACCAGGAATTCTCATCTCAACACCACCTTCAACTTGCTCTCAACCAACTCTCGTACAGCACCCTGCATAAGCAATTGTGACAAGTTTTGAGGTTATGCTTGTATGTCTTATAAGAAGGAAAGAAATGTCACGACCTCGTAGTATATGAACTACCTGCAACTTATTGATTTCATCATCTGTAAGTGACCGTTCCATGGACCTATAAGCGATCCTGTAACAATGGCTGGTCATTCCTTTCTTGTTTGTGAAGTTGTCTATCAATTGCACCTGACAATTATACAAGAGATATTTCAGTAAGCCGTACATAAAACAGCCAACTTGATAGATTGCAAAACATATTGGCAAGTATTAAGGATTACTCTACAAGAATTCTAGTCTTTTGGAGCACAATATACATGTTTTTGGAATGATTTTGGAGAAATAGGTTGGATGGACGAGGTAAGAAAAAGTTATAATCAATTGGTTCTGCAGTGGCAATGCAATTGTAGAAGAAACATTCAACATTGAACTGACTGATCAATTTTAAGTTTACAAATGCAGGGAATTTATTTCACCAGAACTAATATACTTTCTGAGTGCAATATATTCTTTAAATTGATGATTTTCATCTGCCACACCTCCAGCAAGTTGACACAAATGAAAACACTAAAAGACATACACTAATATTTTCAACCGCACACCTCCAGAAAGTTGATACAAGTGAAAACACTATAAGACATACCTCCTCAGCAAGATCACCAGCAACCTCTCTAACAACTTCACATAAATTGTTTTCGGTGAAAGATTCATTGATCCAAAAACTGACATCTTTGTAACATGGAGGATACTGAAAAGAAAAAAAAAAAATGATAAGAAATGCTTGCCAGTAGTATCTACTGAAAAACCTAGAGTTACAAATGAAGCAAACTGCCTTAGGTGACTATTACATAGCTTTTAATTTTGGACCTACATGAAAATCTTCCAGTGGAAAGAATCACTAGATCATAAGAGAACTGTCTCTCAGTGGGAGTTGCAAAGTACCTTCGAATATGGCTTGAACTTGACTCCCAGCTGCCCCTTCAAAAACTGTAACCAGAATTCAAAATTAAATGATCAGACTTGTAATTGAATAAGGAAAAGAAAGATATTAGTGGATTACAACAGTATCAAGGACTGTATTAGTGGATTACAATAGTATCAAGGACTGCTTATCTGAGGTTTTACTTTTCAACAAGTTGATACCAAAAGAAGGAAAACAAAAAAACAGAAGAAAGAAAATGGATTACATGAGAGAAAGGAGAATAATACGATAACATTATTTAATGGGTACAGGAACCACCTGGGAGGTAAACCTCTCATCAGTTGACCAGAAAAGGCGAATATCAGGGATGTCAAATAGAACCATTGCCAGCCGCTCCAGTCCCAGTCCGAAAGCCCAAGCAACATTGTCTGTTTTGCCACTTCTCTTCAATATTTCTTGTTCTGTTACTCCACAACCCAAAACCTCCAACCACTTTTCCTGAGAGTATATTCAATATTAGTTTACAAATGTTTTATTATGCTAAGAAAAGAATCATATTCAGGGAATGGTGCCCAATCCTTGACAAGAATTTGTTAAATTTTACAGCAACTCTTATTCTTTTGTATCTACATGCATTCTAGGATATGCATAAAGTTCAATAGTTTCATCACCTGTTAATGTCCCTAATATCACAACAAGCAGATTGTTTTACCTCATCTTATCTTACTTGAATATGTAATAATCTTAAAAGTTGTTTGCAGTAGGTTAGTAAGATATGTCTCTGTATATTGTATAATTTTTGATTACCTGTAAACAGAACAAAAGAATCTCAAACAGAATGATAACAAAACACAAATTAATGAAACATAGTTTGAAATTCAAAGTTCTAACGCGTCAAATGATTGGAATCAATATCATACCTGAAAGAAGATCTCAAGTTCAAAAGATGGATCGGTAAATGGAAAATATGTATCAACCCAGCGCATCTCCACATCACCTGAAAATATTGATCTCTTCAAATCCGATGGTTCAAATATAAGTATATAAAATGATGTAAGAGAATTACAATCCAGAAACAAAAAAAAAAAAACACTTTCAATTACTTAAACAATTAAAATAAAACAAAGTTTCCATGAGTATATAAAGTAAATGATATTCAGTTCGAAAAGCTCTATGTAAAAAACCTCTTCAATATTACCTCAGATATTGTTTTTATGTAAGTATGTTTTGTCTAGAGTTTAGAAAACTAGCCTTCATATATTCAACTTATGCACAATAATTTTTGGATGCTGCAGCCCTCAAGGCCTCAAAATGGCGTGCCCAAAATTACAGTTATGTATAACAGATGATGACAGTTCGAGATATTAGTCACTCTTATCTTACCAAATAGATGGCGTGCCAATCCCTCAAGACATTTCTTCAAGTCCTCAGCTACATAAGATGTTGCATCTGTCTCGGATGCCGCCCAATCTTCTGGAGAAAAAACACGAACTCCTTCCATCTATATGGGCAGAAAACTATTTCATCAGATGTGACATGATTCCAACAAGCTAATCAGCAATAAAATGTTAGTATGCATTATAGATATGAAACCTGATGGAACACCGGGTAATGTGTAGAGTCGATGGAATCCCTACGGTACACATCTCCGGTTACAAGGAAATGAGTGTGTCCTCTTGTCAATAACTCTGCCTGATGGGCACTTGTATGGCACCTCAAAACTGTTTGAGAGTCCACATAGTATGTATCATTATAACTTCGACTCACATGATCAGCAGGAACCAATACATCATCAAAATTCTGAAAGAAATGACTTAATGTCAAGAATTAAGTCACAAGGAATTACAATAACAAAGACCACTATCACAAACATCCATTTACATTTATATTATATGAAAATTAAAGAGAAAAAGAAAAGGCATAAACATAAGTGATATGGTAAATCATCTGGAAGCAGACATAGGAGTAAACATGAAGAGTCTCCCCAAAACTTAAGTTCAGGTTTTCATGAAAATTGCACTGGTAACAGTAATGATATCAAATAACTATGGAAGAATGCACTCTCTTCAACTCTTATTGTCAGTTGAAAACTGAAAGACTGGATGCATTGTCTCGGTGTCTCCACTCTGATAAACAAATCAAACATTGTGCACTAGAAAATCTAACATCTGAAGCAACATAGGGTATCTAAAATGGAAAACTTGATCAATGTCATACCTCCTTAACAGATACAAGTGGGCAAAGATCATCAAACTTGTCAAACTTGCTCGAGTAATTAGTGTCAAAGTAATCATATATAGCATTCTTCAGAATTCCAAGCGGGTGCTGATCTCTTCTATGCAGTTGCATTCCAAGCTTTGCAAAAATCGTATCCGGAACATTGTTTGTGGGGTCATCCCTCAACACATCTACAAACCATAACCAACTACATAATTTCAAAAGCAAGCAAGAGCACTGTATCCAGAACTTTGTTTGTGGGGCAATCTTTCCACATTTATACAATCCATAAACTAACAATATTATCCAATACAGATCATTCAAATCACAAGAGATCAGTTTTCTAGTTTTATATACTATAGTATGGGAGTGTGTATCAGTTAACAAGTTTCAAACTCTAATGTGCCAAACCGAAAGCAGTATACCAGAAACGGAACAAAGTGAATTGAGATACATTCCGCTAATAAGCAGTATCACATAAAACTAAAAACTTTACTTAGGTAACTGAAAAACTCGAAATAGACCAGCAATAACAGTAAAGTTAACTAATAACAGTAAACTTTACTTCGGCTTTGTCTCCGAGATTTAACCAATTAAAGGTGCTGCTTATTTTCTTAGTCAACCAATTCACTGTCCTCAATTCATTAACCAACTATCCAAACACTTTAAATCTCAACACTAACACAAAAAGAATGCATGACCTTTCAAACAACCAAAACTGCACATCATACAAAGCAAAACCCAGCAGCAAGATGAATAAGAACCACAAAACCTGCATTGACCCAAGCTCTAAAACAGGTTGCCCACTTCATATATCACACTTCCACACTAAACCAACACCAATTTCAGAGATGCGCAAATTGCAAAACCCAATAAGTTACAATCTTTAACAACAAGAAGCTCAAATATACAAGGGAAACAGTGAAAAGTTACCATCTTTAGCAATCTTGACGCCGCCAAGCTCCAGCGCCGAGGTCACTGGCTGTCTCCATTTCTTGCTGTGGGGCTTATCAGAAGCGAGAGCTGCCGAAGAAGAGAAGGGTAGGCAGAAGGTGAAGCTTCTGAGGGCATTGGTGCGGAGAGAGAGAGAGGTTTTGGAGAAGAGAGCAGTTTGGGCAATAGAGAAGGCAGTTGCCATTCTCGTTGGGACTGAGGAAGAGTGTTTGGCGTGGCTGCCTCTCTGACTCTGGATTTTGCTTTTCTTTGGTTTTTTTGGGTTTTGTTTCTTTGTGTTTTTGTTTTGAGTTGTTTGTGGATTGAGGAGGGGTTCTTTGAATGGCCCAAAATAGTGGCCCAACTGAGAGTAGAACTTTCACCAACATGAATCGATGGCTGAATTGAATCAAACACCTTTTGATTGTTGGGTTACTTGCACAACGGTGCAAAATGTTCGAAGTTCTCAAGTTGCATGACTTAGTTGTTATGTACGTCATGTTTAATTTGATGTAAATGGATTGAAATGAAATGTTCATTGGGGTTCATAACACTTTCTCTCCATTAAGACAAGGCTCGAACAAGGCCTCGGTTGCAATCCATGATAAGATCACTTCTATGATTTCCATTTTTGATTTGGTTAAGCACTGATGTTTAGTGGCATGTATATTTCCCAACCTCCAACTGATCTCCATCTCCTACACTGAAATTATATGGTAAAGAATCATAATACAATGATCATAGTCTAATCCACTATTCGTTAAAAAAATTATAAAAAAAGAAGAAGAAGGAATACCACACCAAATGTATATAGTGGAAACTGTGCAGTGTGGAATTATCATGTACATTGGCAATGTCATGTATTGCACTCGATCTTTTGTCATGGCCTCAGTCTATATTTATTCAAATAACAGAGCACTTGCAGCTGCTCAGATAAGACCCGAAGTTGATCAGTATGGGGTTATGTTGAGGTATAAATAATGCCCTATGCTGGTTATGTTGATAACCTGTATTAGTATATTCTCTGTGGAAACAGCAATAAAATGGATGCATATGTTATAAGTGCTTCGAGTGCTCTGACTGCAAACCCTGCTGGTATTTTCATGTTGTAGATTCACATTGAACAAGGGCCAGTACTGCATGGAATGGGTTGGTTTTCTTCTAGGAGATTTTTAAAGGCATAGCTGGACAGACAAGAGTGATGGTATAAAAGTATTTCAGCATTCTTATCTAGGTGCATGCCTAAATTACTTTTCATTTAACCATACAAACAAGAAACATTCCATAGTTGAGAATTGTACGATGCAAATGCAGTCATTTATGTTTCTGAGCTGCAGCTGACCTCGTAGCTGATGAAGTATGCAGCTTATATTGATGAGTGGAGCAGGACATGATGCAAGGGTATCGAGGAGGCATAAGTCACTCTTCTGAAGAACTTGATGTTTGGGCAACTGGTTTGGCACTCCTGGAATTCATAGAGAATCAACTCTAGATTGTAACATTTTTTCGGCATTACTGTATAGTATGTCAATAATCTAAGAGAAATCTCAATAATCTAGTTTGTCATTGTACAGTTTCATTATGGATCATGTATATTCCAAACTTGATACTGCACAGACCCGACTGACAATACAACTGAAAAAAAGAAAGCATAGCGGATAAATGTTGCTGCCATTACCAAAATAACAACAGCAACATTATACAGATGTCTTGTCTCCAATCAGATTCTTCTTTGGAAACGAGCTACTCTCAATGCAATTGCCAGTGCAATTTTCTCTTTAATATGGTCAAAGAACTGGAAGCTACGTTTGCTAGGCCACGCATGTTGAACATGTATTGGATGATGATGTTTGGGCATCTGGTTTGGCTGTCCTGGCATTTATAGACTCAGCTCTAGATTGGACATTTTTTCGACATTACTGTGTATATATATAGGAATATACAGGAGAAATCGTAATAATCTAGTACCTGTCAATTGTACATTATATGATGGATCGTGTATGTGACGATTGTTTTGTCAAACATAAAAATAAAATTGAGGTATCATATATACTCTGCAAAATGAATCCCCTGCATTGCTGATGTACCAATGACCCGTACGCATTCTCACTCCTCTATAAGGAGCTCTAGCCTTTGGAAGGTGAACCACCCCTCAAATCCACCCATTTTCATACGAAACAAAAAAAGTTTACAAACCAAGAGGGGGACATGAGAACCTTAACTCTTCAAAGGAAATTTCAAAACTTTCTACCAGAAACAAAAGCCAACACCCTACGTACTCACCAGACTGACAATACTTGAAAAAATAAGAGCATAGTAGATAAATGTTGCTAACATTACCAAAATAACAAGATAAACAAATAGAAGCTGGCGAATATATGTTTTGTCTCCGATCACTCTGTCTTTAATGTGATCAAAGAATTGAAAATAAGCATACCTCCATGACTTTTTCAATATCAATGTGCCGCACACACTCCAAAAACCTATGATGAATCCAACCACCGTGTTGGTATAGAAACCAAGCTTTTCCTCTTTATCTCCGTGATCTTGAGGCTTATGCATGTTGACTTCGTGTTCTGGGCATTTTGGAAGTGGAAATCCACAAAGTGAATTGCCCTCATAAATAGATGGATCAACGAGCGTCTGAAGTTGGTTGTCTGATGGGATCCTTCCGGTCAATTTGTTGTGAGACAAGTTCAAGTAACACAAGAATGCCATATTTGAGAGACTTTGTGGAATGTGTCCTGAGAGCCGGTTCAGGGAGAGGTCAAGAGTTTCGAGCTGGTACAAGTTTCCGATCTTGGAGGGGATACTTCCACTCAATTGATTCATGGACAAGTTCAAGGTAACCAATGAAACGAGGCTGCTAATTTCTTCAGGAATTTCACCTTCTAAATCGTTTGAAGAAAGATCAATAATGGCCATCTGCCACACTAGTCTAGTGAAGTATTCTCTTCCTTTTATAGTCACGGTTGTTTCCTCAAAGTCCCTAAAGAAACGCCAGCTATTATCCGGACCAGAGACTAGAGAAGTCAAATTATTCAAACACTTGGGAATAGTCCCTGAAAATCTGTTGTGACCAAGGTCTAGGAAATGAAGGAGAGGAAGACTGCATAGTTGGTGAGGAATATGTCCACTTAAAGAGTTTGATCGCAATTGCAGCACTGTGAGTTTGGATACTTTTGAACCTATCCAAGAAGGAACGCTTCCACTTAATTTGTTTCCTCCAAGATAGAGTCTCTCTAAAAATGAGCAATTTTGCAAGGCAAATGGAATTTCTCCATTGAACTGATTGTTGTCTGCCTTTAACATTACAAGAGAACTTGGGACACCCATCGAGCTTGGAATATTACCAGACAAATTGTTGTTTGAGACAACCACACTTTGTATGTTGCTCCACAAGCTCCATTCTTTAGGGAATTCTCCGGATAACTGATTGTTATTCAGAGCAAGGACATCTAGATATTAAATGCTGCAAACAGATGATGGAATAGTTCCATCAAATTGATTATGGCTGAAATCTATCTCGAGCAGATCTTGAAAGTTGTATTGGTGGAACGGAAGCTTTCCGCTTATTTGATTGTTGGATAAATCCAAAAATTGGATTCGGGTAGAGATATTAGACATCCATTCCTCTGGAATTGCACCTGAGATTCCAGCATTTGAAAGTCTGACAGATGAGAGCTCAGTTTGCGATCGAAGCCACACAGGGAAACCAGGGCCCACTCGGCAATTGTCCATGAAAAGTGTATGGAGTTTGAAAGGAGGAATCCATTCATAATCAGTCAAATTGAAAATGGTGGGCACATGATTTTGTGGGGTTGTGCTCAAGTATAGATACTTTAATCTAGTGAGATTTATGAAATGGGCTTCTGTTAAACTGCCTTCCCATGAATTATTAGACAAATCAAGCTTAACAAGTTGAGAGAGTTGTCCCAAACTTGGAGGAATGGAACCGTAGAAACGATTGGAACGAAGAACAAGGCTAACTAGCTGAGAGAGATTTCCTAAACTTTGAGAAATGGGACCGTCGAAATGATTGAAACTGAGATCAAGGTTAACTAGTTGAGAGAGTTGTCCTAAACTTTCAGGAATGGACTCATTCAAAAGATTATCATGCAGTATGAGACGTTGGAGGCTTTTCAGCATTCCTAATGAACTAGGCAATTTGCCTACCAGCCCACACTGAGATAAATCTAGTGACTCCATTCTATTAGATGAACAATTTGAAAAACCACTAAAAAACTCTTCAACTCCCCCATCAAGTATGTTGCTTGAAAGATCTAATGACTTCAGGTTGCACAAATTTCCAAAGAATTTGGGAAGTAAGTGACCTTTGAGTCCAATTCTCCATAAGCCAAGGTGTTCTAGAGATTTTAGTCTTACAAATTCATCTAGAGAGGGGCGAATGAAATGATTCCCCGCGAGATCAAGTTTTGTAAGACTAGTAAGATTAAACATCCATTTAGGAAGCGAAGAATAAATAACGTTATATGACATATCAAGGACTGAAAGTGATGTGAGGTTAACTGTAGGCAGCGAGTGTGGAAGGTGGTTTCTATTAATAGAACAATGTGACAAGTGCAACTCTAAGAGTGAAGGTAGCTTGTTAACAGCATACAACCAACTTACTCTTGTGCTGCTAAGATCCACACCTCCAAGATTGAGGTACTTCAAAGAAGAGAGATGAGAAAGCCAATTCAAGTTTTTGGAAGAAATTTTATCATTCCAATGTAGGTCAAGATGGTTCAAGATTGAGAGATTACCGAGAGATGCGGGAATCTCTCCCACAAATGAACTACCATACCCCGAATTTGAAAGATTGAGATACCTCAAACTTGTTAGCTCCCCGATGAAGATAGGAATGTGAATCCCTTGAAAATTATTCTGGCTCAAGTCTAAGTAACTTAGATGTTTCAAACCAAGCAAAGAAGGATTTAACTTACCCCCCAAGCAAGATTCTTCAAATTTAGTGACATTCGGGTGCAATGGATATGGATTGCGGAGATCAAGCTTGACAACATGACCAATGCGGTTGTTGCAGGAAATCCCTCTCCATTGACAGCATTGATGACCAACCCAAGAAGAAAGTCGACCGGATAGATCAATCAGATCATGTTTAAAGCTAAGAAGCGCTCGTCTCTCTTCCTCCATGCATGATTCTACCACATTAGTACTAGTATTTAGGCACGAAGAGGTCAAAAACAACAAAATCAGGACGCCAAGAATGAGGCGAGGTATAGGGTTGAAGTAAACATGGAAATCCATGATTGGATTCTTTGTCACTGAGAACAAAGAACAAGTGAATTTATATAGGCTTCAAAGCTAGAACCGTGCTGTGAGATTTTCAGATTCTACAGTACGTAACTACGTACTCAGCTCTTTCTACAAGTTTGATTGCGATGATCAACCCCTTTTAACAAGTTAAGCTCTCCTTCTCAGCAATGACTTGCCTTGGCTGGAAGTCCTCTTAATAGTACGTGTAATCAGTCATCCCATTTTATAAGTTAAGGTCTCCATCATCAAAGACGTCTTTAATTTCTACGTCTTCGGTATTGCGAATTTTCTGGTCTAGCTAAAAGTTAATATTAGTCCATGTTTGGACGTACAACGAGTCTAGCTATATCGGAAGAAAATCTCCTGTTCCGGAAAACCCTATGCCCACCCTGTGCCACAAATAGTAATTTGACATCTGGCCACTAACTCATTATTTACTAACACCGTTTAGTTTGTGGAGGACGAAAAAAAAAACAAAAACAAAAACACGAGGGCAACTCTTTCTGGTTGATCTAAGTTCATATCCCATTTTCTTCTCATTTTGGGTTCTCTATATGGATGTGAAATCAAGACCAATGGTGCCATTCCCAAAAGTTCTGAGAGGTTCAACCGTTCAAACGAAAATTCGATCTTTAGGAGGGCCAGGGTGTGAATGCAAGATATCCTGAATTTAAAGTCGCCGACGGACGTCAGATCAGAGAAGAGGAGAGAGGCAGAACAAATATAGTTGTGGTTTCCAAAATGAGAAAATGAAAATCGTAGCTGATTTTGCAGGCCAAGAAGATTGAGATTTTGTTGTTGCAATTGAGAATTGTGAAACTTGATAATCGGTGTGGCAGATGTTGTGAGAGTAATTGAGATTTGTTTTCGTTTAATTGTTGTTGCAATTTGATTTTGTTTCTTCTTATCAGATGTGGTGAGGGCTATGAATTTCCAGATCTATAGCTTATGGAAGTGAGGTCTTTTTTTTCCGATGAGGTTATGTAAGTGGGTTTGAGAGGGCTATAGATCTGGAAAACTTAGTTTTGGGTAAAGTTGGACTTAATTACAGAAGAAGAAGAAGAACAAATGAGTCTTGATCTGATAAGAAGAAGAACAAAGAGAAGGCTGGGTTTCTGGAAGAAGAAAGCAAGGGGAAAAAGGCTGGGATTGAAATTTCTGGGTTTCATAGGTTTTCAAAGGGTTTTTTTCTTTTTCTTTTTCCTTTTTCCTTTTTTCTTGCACTCCTAAGTATTAACAGTGTTAACTTAGTTAAATTTAGTGGCCAGATGCCAGATGTCAAATTACTATTTGTGGCAAAGGGTTGGCATAGGGTTTTCCGGAACAGGTGATTTGCTTCCAGCTATATCACCCCCAGTGTCCTTTTCACCTTATCAGCTGGTCTATATCAAAAGATGATCGCCCTCATAAATGTTATTTTCATTGGAGAAAACATATATAATTAAACCAGAACATCAAAATCTTGAAGTAACGAAAGTTGCTTGATTCACCACGCAAATGAGAGACGATAAATATCCGGTGGGATTTGTTTCGTATCCCACCAAAAGGCTCAACCTTAATTTTCCAAGTGGAGAAGATCGACAACGTACATTCCGGATCATATATTAAACTTCAACACAGCTTGAAACAAAGATATATTAGAACATCTTTAACATTGTTAGCCATTTTTTAGTTAAATTTTAATCAAATTAGCTAAAATGTCATTTTGGTTAGTCACTTTAGAAATGCAGCTGCATCAATACTCTCTATTTTAGCTAGCATTACATCAACATTATTCTTCAAATAAAGATTAAATAGTTTAAATATATTTATATATCACGTAAAATATCTTACAAGGAATGTATTAAATTATAGTTAGCCTCATCTGAGTCATCTCGCTCTCTATATCTAGCTAGTGAGATAACTAAAAGTCATAATTGCTAAACTTTGGTTAGTCTGCTAGAGCTCCAAAAATATCAAAAAAGTTAAACACGCTATCGAAAATAACTAAAAACTAAAATATATAATCTGCTAAAGTTGCCCTTACTGATGTAGTTTCACCCATCTTTTCCTTATGTGAAATATGATCATTCATATCCTCTTAGTGATGATTGAGAACCGAGTATAACCATGCACGCATAATGTTAAAGAACAATGAGGTACCAATTCAACTTGATTATCAACGTACACATACTTGATTTACAATAAAAGGTCGTACCAGTCTTATATATTACTTACCAATCATGGAACGAACAATTTCAAGGACACCGACCACCAATGGAACCAATTAACAAAGGTTTGCATCCACGTATATATTAGGCAAAAATAATTGCAAAAACAAGGCATATGTGATCCTTGTCTTATGTGTTCAATTAATTCTTTGGTTCTTTCAACCGTTGTCGCAAGTCTAAAAAGCATACACAAACTTTAGAAACTGCAAACTCAGTAAAACATGCACCAATTTCTTGCTCGGTAAAGCACTAAAGCTACTGGTTTGAATTGTGGAAAAATATACAATTTCTTTATTCAGAGTACAAGCAAAGCGTCAACAATTTTAAGCAAAGCAGGGTAAATTTTGTTTAAACAAAATTGGTAAATGGGTTCTTAAGGAGAGCTCACCCTTCGTGATTTCAGAACCGTTTTTTTTTTATACGAGTGATTTCAAAACCGTTGATCCATCAATATATGAAGGCAATGCCGCTCTTTGTGGTTATCCGTTGCCTGATTGCCAAGTCAATGGCGGAGCGCCTCCAGTTCCAAGAGGAGGTGGTGGAGAAGACAATGGCTTTGAAATGTTGGGGCTCATCAACAGCGCGGTGATTGGTTTCATCATATGGGGTTCTGGGGCGTTTGTGGAACCTTAAGTTTTGGAGGAGAACATATTTCCGGCCACTTCATTATTCATAGAGTGAAGGCTGCTTGTATACGAAAATATCAGAGGGCACATGAAATTTAGGGGAATTTTCATATACACCCAATTTTGAAGCCTATCAGATAGACATTTAAAATGTATCAATTATGATAAATATTATGTCCTATTTTTTCTAAATTTTACACAATTGCCACAATTCAACTATAACATATAAATATAATAAATAAGTTTAATTGATGTTGTCTTAAATACCTTAATTATAAGTTTTTCTTCTAACACTAACATTTTTCAATCAATTTGCAAGTATCACGTAGTTTTCTTTATTTTTATGAAAAAAATCTAGATTAAAGGAATTCATTCTCTAATCTATATATAAGGTAAAATATAATATGAATAAGATATATGATCTAAACCCTATACCCTAAACCTTATACCCTAAACACTAAACCGTAAACCCTATACCCTATACCCTAAACCCTAAACCCTAAACCCTAAACCATAAACCCTATACCCTAAACCCTATACCCTATACCCTGAACCTATACCCTAAACCCTATACCTTAACCCTATATCCTAAACCCAATTTTAGGTTTCTTCTTTTTAGGTATATTATCATATCATACCCTACTTAATAGGTATATTAGAAATGTTTTTAGGTATATTATCATATCATACCCTACTTAATAGGTATATTAGAAATGTAAGTAGTAGAGAATAAATTGTTCTCTCGATTAGGATAAGAAATGATAGAATAATATACCTAAAAAAAAGAAAATTAATCAAAGGAACGTGTACCTTACAATTAGACATTTTTCGACTACGTAGAAAGACACCAAATGTGAGCTTAGGAATGAAAAGTATCATCCTATTACAAATGACATACTTATGTATATAACATATATATATATATATATACACACACACACACTTAAGTTAGTAATAACAAGGTAAGAAATTAAAGAATGTAATTGATTATGACAAAGTTAAATCCAACTAAATTTTAGCTACTATTTGAGTTTCAAATTGATGCTAAAATTGAGAAATATACCAAATTTAGTTTTCTACTGTCTGAAGGGCAAATTAGAGAAACCGAAAAATGAAGAAAACTATTAATTATAGACATTTGCTCTATATAGTATGTCTGGTGTAAAATAAAAGAAAAATATGTATGGGTTTATCTTAAAAGAGGTCTAATATTTTGGGTTTTTATCTAATTTTCTCGGAAATTTAATTAGTTTTAAGTTTTAAGTTTTAACTTCACAATTTTTCATTCAGGAATAGAGCAGGGTTTTGAAAGCTTGTTGTTTATGATCCTAAGAGTTTGTAAAGATCTTTCTGTTCTAAACTAAACTATTGCTTCTTGCATATATCTTCTTGTTCTTTTACTTTAGTCCTAGCCCCGACCTGTACATACAACTATACCAAGTGCGTACAACCTACGATTGTTTCGTTTTCTTTCTGAAAATGACGCCAAATCTTTGCAACCTATCAATTGACTGGCATAAAAACACACTGTAAAAACTAAAAAATAAGCATGTTGTATCCATAGACGTCTAAATGTTACTCGAGAATACGGATTTTAGAGAAGAAGATGAAAGTCACGGAATACCAAAATACCTATTTTAAATGGTGGACCCTTTTATCCGTTGGGCCAACGTTACGTCCAACCGCCTAACCCGTAACGAAATAGCCATAGCCCTTCTTTGCCTAGCCCGCATAAGACCAAATTAGATTAGTTTTTTTTTTCGTTTTAAATGGTGGACCTCACCGACCCGTTGGGCCCACATCCCGTCCAACCACCTAGCCATAACACTTCTTCTCTAGCCCGCATAAGACCAAAATACCCATTAGAGGAAACACTTATTTTTTTTTTAAATGGTGGACCCTTTAACCTGTTGGGCCCACGTCACCTCCGACAGCCCAAACATAACACTTCTCCACCTAGCCCACATATTATTCGTCCAAAACAGCGGCTCTGCTTCACAGCCATGACATCTCTGTTCCAACTCATCGCCACCATTCCAATGAAGGCAATGATCCTCTTTTTGGGTATCCGTTACTAACCGGTTGCCAAGGCCATGAATCTCCTCAGTTTCCAGCTAATGCAGACGTCCAAATAATTAAGCATGTTGTAAGCATAGTGTATTTGGACGTCTATGGATCACCAGCTGTTGGAAGCGTGGTGATATGTTTCATTACAGGTGAAATTTAAAAGCACTTGTTTACTCTTTTTTCGATTCAGAAAATAAAGCAATGTAATAAACATATCCTTTCCTTAATGTAAAGCTTGTTTCTTTTGGCCGGAATTTATATATATTATTGATGTAAAACATTCATATATTTACTACCACTTGAAACTGCTTCAAGAAAGGTCTGTTTGGAGGTATGAATAAAACCAGCATTTGATGTCAATATGGATTCAAATATGTTAAGAAGCATCTTACAACTAATGGGCCTTAGTTAGAATTGGAATGATTGATTTGGAAGTCTCTGGATGATCAAAGTTTATTGGACTCTCTTACTGTGCTTGACTCATATCTGCAGTTAACTATATTAAACATGATGAAATTCAGTCACTATAAATAAGACAAGGAACCTGGAGTCTTGACTGGGTCGAAAACATTGGAAGTCTTGATGTTGAACTATATCGAGTCTACGGTGAAAAGGTAGTTTCCTCTTGCGTTGTAGTCTCGTAGCAGTAGTAGTAGTCTCTTCTAAGTTTATTATAATTGTCTCCACTGGACCTGTTGTTTCTTGTTAATGACTTAATGCCTTGCTAGTTGCTACTGGAAATTAAGTATTGAGGGCCTGTCGCAATGACTTCGAAAATGAAGCATGGAATATTGGTGGATCTAGAAGGCTTGCAAATTTCTTGGCATCGAACTGATTATGAAATTTACCAATATTAGCAAGTTTTATATGAAATATCCTGTTAATTCTAATCCTTTTAAATAGTGCCGAACCATCTGTCAATAATAGCATTCCACTGCATGCTTTCATCAGAAGCATGGGTCACAGACGTAATTCCATTAAACTTGTTTCAATTCTGATACTGTCAGGAATTTTATTCTTTGAAACAATCCCACTTGGTTTCTGCAGCAAGGCTGATGTTAACACACGTTGTATGGAGATCGAGAAGAATTCTCTACTCAAGCTCAAAGAAGGCCTCACAGATCCCTCAGACCAGCTTTCGTCTTGGGTGGCAGAAGTCAGATTGCTGCAAATGGAAAGGTGTAGGCTGCAACAACTTAACTGGACCTTTGGTTAGCCTCAATCTTCGTAACCCATATGACATTTTTCGCTACTCATATGGCAATGGTTGGTTTTATGACCCTGATGTGACCCTGCATGCTTTAGGAGGTGAGATCAACTCTTCTTTGCTTGTTTTGAAAGATTTGGTTTACTTGGACTTGAGCATGAATGAATACGGGGTCTCTGGGGTCTCCAACTTCCAACTTTCATAGGATCACTAGAGAAACTAAAATGCCTCGATCTCTCTTGGTCATCTTTTCGCGGAGTCATTCCACCCAATCTTGGAAACCTCTCAGATTAGTTTATTTGGATATCAAGGGTAACTACCTAAAGAGTGACCTCAGATGGCTTCCTAAGCTTTCTTCCTTGAAGTACCTAAACTTGGGTCTCGCGAACCTCACCATGGCTGCACCATATTGGCTTCCTAGTGTTAATATGCTCCCTTCACTTGTTGAATTGCATTTGCCTAGTTGTGACCTCTCTGTCCTTCCTGCCACCCTTTCTTATATTAATATCACATCCTTTGCTGTTCTTAATCTTCCTAAGGTTACTTGTTAATGACTTAATGCCATGATAGTTATTACTGGAAATTAAGTATTGAGGGTTTGTTGCAATGCCTTAGAAATTATCACGTAATAGTTAATACATACCATAAGAGCAAACGCTAATTGCTTTTGTCCTAAATGTATTTTCTCTATAAATTATACAATCATCTTGAATCCAACATATCAGTATCCCATTTCATATCATAGGGAGCAAGGAACACAGACATAAAAGTGCTTCCATCTCACTTCTTTCACTTGTAATATTCAGACGGAGCGGATTCTATGCACCAATGTGCACTTGCACCATTAATGTGCAAGTCCTCAAATCGCCGTATGCGAAAATTGAATGAAGAATAGTGATGACTTAAATTATTCATTCATTTTATTTTCATTTTTGATCCGATCAAATTAAGTGTCCATAATAAGAGTACCTCTTATTCGACCTCAGGTCCTCACCTCATGTGTTGATTTTGGGTTAATTTTGGGTTTCAATTTTGTTAACTGAAAACAATTGTTTCATCAAACTTAATTATTCAAATAGTAGATAAAGAGGAGGCATTAAAATCAGATTTTAAAAAAGAAAACAATTGTTTCATCAAACTTAATTATTCAAATAGTAGATGAAGCATAACTTTGATTAGTCCGAGATATATATAATCAAGATTATTTGTTTTATCATTCTACTACCTACTTGCCATATGATCCGAAGTTCTCAACATTCGCAATTGAAGTCTTCTTCAAACATGTAGGAACAAATAAATAAATAAAATCATAAATGGCACCATTTTACTACCTTGGCTTGTTTTATTGCTTGCTTGTATCTTGTACATAAGGTTCGTAGCTATTATACATGCATGATGAGATCACCATCTTCTTTGGACTCGAGCTACTTTCAGTGCAATTGCTAGCACTACTTTCTCTTTGACATTATCAAAGAATTGAAAATAGGCATACCTCCATGACTTGTTCATAATCAACGTGCCGCAAACACCCCAGAAGCCTATAACAAAACCAATCACAACGCTGACATATAAACCAAGCCTTTCACCAACATCTACATGATCTTTATTGTCTTCTTCATGAGGCCTGTCATCTCTTTCTTCTGAGCATTTTGAAAGAGGAAACCCACAAAGTGAAGGATTGCCTTTATAAATAGATGGATCATCCAGCGCCTGCAGCTGATTGCCTGAAGGAATTCTACCGGTCAAGTTGTTGTATGACAAGTTCAAGTGAGACAAGAAGGTCAGAGAAGAAATGCTTTGGGGAATCTGTCTTGAAAGCTGGTTATGTGAGAGGTCTAGAGTTTCGAGCAACTTCAAGTTCCCAATGTTTGAAGGGATGTTTCCACTTAATTGGTTCATGGACAAGTTTAAGGTACCCAATGCAATCAGACCGCTTATTTCTTCTGGAATTGCACCTGTTAAACCATTTGATGAAAAATCAATAATGGTCAAAAGTTCTGCTCTTAAAAAGTCATATTCCAGTTCTCTTCCTTTCAAAGTCACAACTGTTGGATCATGTAGTTCAATAGAGATTGAGGAGGTACTCGGAAAAAGGACTAGAGATGTCAAATTAATCAAACACTTTGGAATAGTCCCTGACAAGTTATTGTGACCCAGGTCTAGGATGTGAAGAGAAGGAAGATTGCACAATTGTTGAGGTATATGTCCACTTAGAAAGTTGGCTCGCAATTGTAGCACATCCAATTGGGATACTTCTGGTCTTGTCCAAAAGGGTATGCTTCCAGTAAAATTGTTGCCTCCAAGATAAAGTCTTTCAAAAAATGAGCAATTTTGCAAAGAAGAAGGAATATATCCATTAAAATGGTTGTTGTCCATCCTTAATAGTACAAGAGAACTTGGAATACCTGTTGAAGTTGGAATGTTACCAGACAGATGATTGTTCGAGACATCGACAAGTTCTATGTTGCTCCACAAGCCCCATTCTCGAGGGAATTTTCCAATTAACCGATTGTTGTTCAGTGCAAGGGTAACCAAAGATTGAATGGTGCAAATAGATGATGCAATAGTCTCATTCAAGTGATTATAAGCAAGAGATAACTCACTTAATATTTGAACATTAGTGGACGAAAGCTGGAGAGGGCCATCAAATTGGTTATGGCTGAAATCTATACTATATAGATTTGGAAAGATGAATTTGAAAGGAAGTTTTCCGGTTATGTCATTGTAAGATAAATCCAATGTTTGGATTTGAGAAGATATCTTAAAGAGCCATTCCTCTGGTATTGGACCTGAGATTCCAGCATTACTTAGTGTGATATACAAGAGCTCAGTTTGAGATTGAAGCCATAAAGGGAAGCCAACACCTACTTGGCAATTGTCTATGTAAATACTATGGAGCTTGAAAGGAGGCATCCATTCATAATCACTCAAGTTAAAAAAGACGGGCACAAGTTTGAATGTGCTTATTGAAAAAATCTCTAATCTCGTTAGATTTGTGAAATGAATTTCCCTTAAACTACCTTCCCATGAGTTTCGAGATAAATCTAGAGTAACTAGCTGAGAGAGTTGTCCCAAACTTTCAGGAATGGAACCATTGAGAAGATTATCACTGAGGTCAAGATGCTGGAGGCTTTTTATCATTCCTAATGAATTAGGCAATTTTCCTTCCATCCCACAATGAGATAAATCTAGTGACTCCATTCTATTAGATGAACAATTTGAAAAACCACTCAAAAACTCTTCAATCCCCCCATCAAACATGTTGTTTGCAAGACCTAATGACTTTAGCTTGCACAAATTTCCGATGAATTTTGGAACTTGATCTTTGAGTCCCGTACCAGATAAATCAAGGTGTTCTAGAGATCTTAGGGTTGCAAAGTCATCAAGAGAGGGCTCACTGAAAGGATTGCCTGCTAGATCAAGTGTTGTAAGGCTAGAAAGATTAAACATCCATTTGGGAAATGAAGAACTGATTAAATTATTTGATGACATATCAAGGACCAAAAGTGATGTCAAGTTAACTGTGGATAGTGAGGGTGGAAGTTGGTTTCCATCATTTTGAATCCAACAATTAGACAAATGCAACTCTAAGAGTGAAGTCAACTTGTTAACATCATGCAGCCAACTTATTCATGTGCTGCTAAGGTCCACACCTCCAAGATTGAGGTGTTTTAGGGAAGAGAGATGAGAAAGCCAATTAAAGGTTTTGGAAGAAGTTTGAAAATTCCACTAAATGTCAAGATAGTTCAAGTTAGAGAGGTTACTAAAAGATGGGGGAATCTCTCCTACAAATGAAGATTCAGACCACGAACTTGAAAGATTGAGATACCTTAAACTTGTAAGCTGCGCTATGAATTTGGGAATGTAAATCCCATTGAAGTCATTGCCACTCAAGTCTAAGTAACTCAAATGTTTCAAGCCAAGCAGAGAAGGATTCAACTTACCCCCCAAACAAGATTCTTCAAATTCAGTGGAGTTCCAGTACAGATCATTATAGAGGTATGGATATGGATTGCGGAGGTCTACCATTGCAACATGACCAGTGCGGTTGTTGCATGAAATGCCTCTCCATTGACAGCAGTGGTGACCAACCCAAGAAGAAAGCCTTCCAGACGGATCAGTGAGATCTTGTTTAAAGCTGAGAAGTGCTTGTCTCTCTTCCTCCATGCATGATCCTACCACACTAGTACTGCTTGTGTTTAGGCATGAAGTAGCCAAAAACAACAGGGACATCAAATGGAGAATGAGGCGAGAGATGGGGTTGAAGTAAACATAGACATCCATAACTAATTTGAGGCTTTGTTTGTTGCTGATGCATGGTATACAAATGCTCATTAGAACAAGTGAATTTATAGCAAGAAGACTACAGCAGGAAGAGGTGTCTAGATTTGTTTGAGTCCTTATTCTCAACCTAGTTCAACAAGTTGGCTCAAAAGTCCTCAGTAATTATAACTAGCTGAGAAAGATTGGTATGAGTTGCAGTCTAGATTGGTAATCTAATTTTTTCTTTTGACTCATGAAGTAAATACTTTGAAGAGTCTCGAACAATATGTAAAGTGTTCAATTTCGTGAAAGTTACCAATATGTCATTTTTCAAAACCCTACATTTGTTATTAAGGTATTATTAGTTTCAGCAAAAGTAAAGAATATTACTAAAGGGATTGGTCACCATATTGATGTTTGGTGGCTGTTCAGATCTGTTATGTAACAATAAGTGAGAACAACATCTCAACATAATGGTTGAGAATTTACATCATGCATTGCATTACAAACCAAGGAGTTCATAAAACGCATGAATTTAATTGAATGTGATAGCTATTGAATATGATGGTTGGCTTTCTTGACCCTGAGTTTAATATGCATGATAGTTCAAATCTTATCATCATGAACCTGTTCTTTCGTCCCATCATCCTTTGATTTGAAGTTTCAACACCCATATTCTATATTTAGTCCCCCTTTGTTTATGTGTAGATGACGATTCGTTTACCATATGATTCCTCCCTTTCTCAGAGGATAGGTTTCTTTAATGGCGTACCAACAAGATTTAATAGAAAGGAAACAAATGTATTTTTGCAGCGCTATTGTCGGCGGTGAACAATTACATAACGTAATGTCGAATCGTTTCATTTGTATTTAACTATTTTGAGTTTCTTTTGCTCTAACTACAATACATCAAAAAATTTCAAAACTACGATCAAATAATAAATACTAGATAACAATAGTTCACGATCACATATTGTGATCAACCAAACTATTATAAAGTCGAATTACAATCTTAATGTCATCCAGCAACCCCAAAATTTTGATACTAATAAAAAATAATTATGATTGAGATGGAGCCGAACAATCGTCCGAGATGTATCAAGTTTTTTTTTTTGTTCCAAGGACAAAATGAAATGATATTATTTTTTTTTTTTCTGTCAACAACACCAGATTGATTTAGGGGCCTAGATCTTTTAATTTCAGAAAAGTTCTTCTCAAAAAGAAAAATCTATAAAAGTAAAAATAGGAACAAGAAAATGAAACATTTTTTTAGGGTAACCCACCCATTTCCTACAGGGTTCGGGTCGTACTCGGACCCCCACCCGCTAAAAAGGGCATTGTCGGCAGAGTCAAACAAATCGGTGGTTGAAGCCTCGCTCTACCTCCTAGTTTTCCCCAACATCACCACTACCCACAACGCCCCGTCCGTCCTCCCACGGGCCCCACACCCCACAAATAGACCGACCCCGACCCGCACTTCCCGGATCCCCAAACCGGGTCAGGGGCATTACCGTCATCTCACACCCAGTAGGTGGTTACTGATTGATTCTTGTCTTCCTCGCCACTGCTACTGTTAGCTGTCCTCTGTGGATTCTTTGCTCGCTCTCTCTCACTATAAGCTCACACTCTTCGCGAGAGAGATCTACTCAGTTTTCTAGTGAGAGAAAGATTCGAAATTTCTAGAGAGAGAAGAAAAACAAAATGAGGGAGCCTGTAAACGACGTGTCGCAGACGCCACCTCCTCCGCCGCCCCAGGCCTTGCTGGAACGCCTCAAGGATTACGGCCAAGAAGACGCCTTCGCCCACTGGGACGAGCTCTCCTCCGACGAGCGTCAGCTTCTCGTCAAGGACATCGAGGTCATTTCCACCCCTAGATCTCTCTCCTTGCTTCTTACAAACAGAGCATGCAGGGATTCAGATTTTTATTTTTAATTTTTTTTTTCAAATGCATTGTGGTTGATTCCGTGAAATTGATGCAATTTGTGTTTGTGTTGTGCAACAGAGCCTGGATCTTTCGAGAATCGATCGGATCATTCGGTGCTCGCTTCGATCTCACGGTTAGTTATATTATTGTTAGCACACATTGTGATAATGTAAGTGTAATTGTGATGGATTTTGATTTGGTTTGGATTGGATTGCGCAGGGCTACCGACGGCGGCGATTGAGCCGGTGCCGGAGAGCAGTGTGTCGAGCGTGGAGCAGCGGAGTCTTGAAGACCGAGAGAGGTGGTGGAAGATGGGATTGAAAGCAATTCACGACGGAAAATTAGGCGTGTTGCTCTTGTCCGGTGGACAGGTAAGAGATATTTTTTTAATTAAGCTTTTAACTTTCTGGATTTGGTGCTTAATGTGGCTTTACTCGTTGCTTTTACATAATGTTATACTTTATCACTGCACTAAAAGAGAACTATTGGATTAATAATGTGTCTTTCTCTCTCTCATCAAACACTAACTTTTGTGGTATGATGTCGCTTTTCGGGGTTATGTGCACATAAAGACAACTCGATGGATATGAGACATGTTCATTATGAATGAAGGATCAAACTTTTTGAGTGTATAATGGACTTAATCAGCCACCCCCTAACTATTATTTTGGTATGATGTCGCTTTATTGAATTATGAATGTTTGTACCAATAATTTTTTTTTTTTTCTCCCTCTCTCTCTGGTTGGTATGATGGTCTTTTCTTGATGTGCATTTGGGACATTTGTGGATAGCACTTAGTCTTGGTGATAGAAAAAGCTTAGAACATGGTTTATCCCTTGAGTAATGATTATTTACAACAAAGTTGCTTTATAGGATTCCAAGACTTTCTTTAAATTTTATCTTTCTTAGGCAAGAGGGTGGTGGGGGGTATGTTTTCAAAATTATAATGGTCTGTGTACTGTGGATTGTTCCCTGGTAGCAAACTTCATAATGCAAGAACCCTACCTAGTTGAGTATCAGTATATGTGAGCTGTTTAGAGTCCTTATCTAGCCCAATACTTTTGACAAAGATCTTAATGCCTATGAAGATCATGTCAAGGAGCATCTTGCCAGCTTCATGACTCAAATAACTGTATGTTTCAGTTTGTGCACAGCTAATAGTGACGTTAAAATATTCAAGCTTCATAATAATAATACATTCTGGTAATGCAAGCTAATACCAATTTTCTTTGTGAATGAAATGATCAAACATATCATATTTCGGGACCATACCTTTCTTATTCACTGCAAGAAACCAAGTTTTCTTAGATTTTAGAGCTTTGAATGTTTGAGAAACTGAATCAGATAGCAGTAATACCTATCTTTCTTAATGTTGAAAATTTCACATTGTTTGTTTGAAAACTTTAGTAGGATTGCTGAGATAGTTCACTCTAGTGTAAAAGGTTTATAGCCATGATTTGGCAAGCAAACCTTCCCCTAGTGACCCTCTAGTGACCCTCCTATTTTTTTTTTTTTAATTTCTTATTCCTTAAGTTGGGCAAGCAAGATAGTCAAAGAAAAATAAAATTATTGTGCTTCTTCTGGCATGTTTTCTTCTGCACATTTTCTGCATACCTCACTTATTCAAGTGTGTGTTTGGCTGATTTGTGCAGGGAACTCGACTTGGAAGTTCAGACCCAAAGGGATGTTTCAGTGAGTAGTACTTCTTTTCCTTCCCCACGTGGTTCAGACCATCATACTTTTCTACTGAATTTTATGTGAAATGATTATCTTATATTTCTTTTTGTGCTTGATTGTTAGATATTGGGCTTCCATCTGGAAAGTCACTCTTTCAACTTCAAGCTGAGCGGATTTTATGTGTTCAGAGACTAGCTGCTCAGTCTACAAATGATGGTAGGGTTTATCTCTTTTCTTTACCTATCTTTTCAGTCCATAAACAGTGCCACAAAATCCTTCGTCTTGGTGAAGCTAAAATTTGAGCCAGGTCTTTTAAACGATAAGGCTACTAACAGCTGAGTTAGACTTTTGTCATTCATTGCAAACTGTTGAGTAATATAAGGTACTAATTACTATATTATTCAGGTTCTACCACACCACCGCAAATACATTGGTATATTATGACCAGTCCCTTTACTGATGAAGCCACAAGAAGATTTTTTGAAAGTCATAAGTACTTTGGTCTTGAAGCTGATCAGGTAAGAAGATTTCAGAGCCTGTTTCCTTTACTCTTGCCAATAGTTCTTTTGTTCTTCTGTCATTTTTCATCTTCTGAAGGTAAAGGGGTTTTGCTTACCTTTTGAGGTCACACTTCTTGATGCAGGTTACCTTTTTTCAGCAAGGCACCATACCTTGTGTTTCAGGGGATGGTAGATATATCATGGAATCTCCTTACAGAGTATGATTTTTATTTGTACTGGAACTCTTTATGCTCAGTGTTTATAGATTATAAGTAGATTGCTAACTTAGATATGGATTAAAAATTGAATAATTGCCACTTGAACACTCTAGTTCTCAAACTACAACTTATGAAAAAAGCATCTTAGGTAGGGTTTGGTAAAGTGGTTCTTCAGATTCATTTTGGAACTCCTTCATAAGCTCACTTAATTCTGAATCCCATTGTTTTCCTTTTGGTGGTCATCCCCTGGAAGTATGATAGAATTACTCTGCGGCTCTTAGATGTTGGAGCGAATTTATGCCCAGGGATCTGTCAAGTGGCATTTCCTGTATACAACTTCACTAACTTTTATTGACAATTATCACAATACTTCAATTCCTCTCTTGTTTTCACCTTCCACATTTTCTTGTATAGACTATATTATATCATACTCTTTTTAGTTTTGCCCATTGAGATTATGATCTCTCACTCCAAAAAAAAGATGTGATTAACATCAATTTACTTATTAAGCCAGGTAGCTAAGGCTCCAGATGGGAATGGAGGAGTATATTCAGGTACTTTTCTATAATATTTAGTTGAACATGTATGAGATTAATTTCTTATATTTTGTTTTACTGCGGATAAATATTCATTAGTTAATTGGAGCCCTGTGTTGATCAGCTTTAAAGTCTTCGAGGTTATTAGAAGATATGGCTACAAGAGGAATTAAATATGTGGATTGCTATGGAGTTGACAATGCACTGGTGAGCTTTCTTCCTTTCTGCATAAAGTGGGCTTTCTGGACAAAATAAAAGAACCCTTCGGATAAGAAATACTTTCTCTTCCACATTCGTTTTCTCTTCTCTGTCCCATGGTAAATTTCACCTGCACATTCATGATTCACACTAAGGGTGGGTAAACAAAACGAATAATTTTGTTTTATATGCACTAAATTGAAAGAGATAATACACTCTTTGCTTTTAACAATTTGACCAAGGGGGAGTGGAATGCTTTCATTTATTGAAGACTTGAAAGTTCTTTCATATATTAAAAGTATATTTATGAGGTTCTTGAAAGCAGGTTCGTGTAGCTGATCCAACTTTCTTGGGCTATTTCATTGATAAAGGTGTTGCATCCGCTGCAAAAGTTGTTCGTAAGGTAACTAGTATCCTTCATGAAATTTTATAGCATTTTAGAGTTTGAGAAAGCAATTGAAGTGGATTGCATTAAAGCTTCCACTTCCTTGTTCAATCCATTTGAATCAAAATTTTCCTTATAAGAATTTTTAGTGTTGTATTTTCTCTTCCCCATCTGTTTATTATTGCACACACTAATATGGAATTCTTAAGGCTTTATCAGTATATTTTTTGTTGGCTCATACCCACTAGTCTGGGTATATCCTGTGAACCATCAATAAAAAAACATTTTTTACTTATATGGATATCTTAATAAATTCAGAAATAATGGAGATATTCCCTAAGTATACTTTTGGCCCCATATCCATCTCAGCATATATCCATTTACGACTACAAATGGTTGATACACATATGAGTTCTAAAATTTGTACTGTTGCACACGTATTGGATTTTAGATGTATTATGTATCGAGTTACTTGGATTTTTTTATGACAGGCTTATCCCCAAGAAAAGGTTGGTGTGTTTGTACGACGAGGAAAAGGTGGACCCCTTACTGTGGTGGAATACAGTGAGATGGATCCGTCTCTGACTTCTGCAATCAATCAACAAACGGGACGTCTTCGTTTCTGTTGGAGTAATGTAATGCCTTTCATTACCCTTTAGTGAATTAATGTTTAGCTGCATGAATACCGCTGTTTCTGTTGTTCATTTTGACTTGGCATGTTCCTTAAGATTTTCAATTCCACAATGATAGTTGTGTACTTTTTGATTGATGTGTCAGCAACTCTTTGTCACATGTTTTTCCAGGTGTGCTTGCACATGTTCACTCTCGATTTTCTAAACCAAGTAGCGAATGGCCTTGAGAAAGATAGCATGTTAGTATCTCTCTCTCTCTCTCTCTCTCTCTCTCGGTTTTGTGTCGCTTCTTAATCCACAGTGTAAGGGAAGTATAAAAACATCTAGTACTGTTTTGATATAAAGGAAGATCAGAGTTTTATTTTTAAATGTCAAGGGTTCATGTTATAAATAAAACAAACATCAATAACAAAAGGAATGAAGAAATGAATTCAACTGTGTATGTATTTCTTCTATTTCTTTATGTCTGATCTTTACAAAATACTTTGTCTATCATTGTATATATGTACCTTGTATCATATCTGCGCAACAAAGCCGTAGATTGTTAGCTTTCTTGTCTAAGCACTATCATCTTTTTAATTTCTCCTACAAAACAAAAAAATTTTCAAACCAACATTTTATCATATCTAGAGTGTTAGAAATGACAAAGGTGACGTCAACTTGTTGCTGTTGTTATTGTCAAATTGTTATTACTCTGTACTTTGTATGTTGAGGTTCCATGTTCGCTAAGTAATAGAAGGAGAGGGATCCTCAGCTAGCTTTTAAAAGCCATTTGTCTGGGGCATTCATTAGCCTTTGGGGTTATGCACTAAAGAAATATTAATGCGAAGTAGCAGATATCAAATGACTTTGTTTTTTTGGTCTCTACATCATTGCCACCCTGCATTTTGAGTTCCTCATTCATAGTCTTAGCTATTATAAGGATGCTTTTGTAAACATGTTCTTCTGAATGCAGTTACCATCTTGCCGAGAAGAAGATTCCTTCTATCCATGGACAGACAGTGGGATTAAAACTAGAGCAGTTTATTTTTGATGCGTTTCCATATGCACCATCAACTGCACTTTATGAGGTGATTCAATTTCACCCTCTTTGTAACTCAAAGCCCAAGTACTCTTAAGTTACCCAAGTACACTTTAGTCAACTGTCTTACTAAGAGCTGCCTTTGTTTGCAAAATTTCAGGTGTTGCGTGAAGAAGAGTTTGCACCAGTAAAAAATGCAAACGGGTCAAATTTTGACACTCCAGACAGTGCTAGGCTTCTTGTTCTTCGACTTCACACTCGTTGGGTAGTTGCTGCTGGTGGATTCTTAACACATTCGGTGCCTTTATACGCAACTGGTAATTTTATTCATTATTGCTTTTGAACATATAGCATTTTCATTTTTTCTCCGGCCATGGTGCAATTGTTAGTATTTTGACACAATCGATCTTGAAACCAGGTGTGGAGGTGTCACCTCTTTGTTCTTATGCCGGAGAAAACCTAGAAGCTATTTGCCGTGGAAGAACGTTCCATGCCCCTTGTGAGATTACATTCTAAGAGTTACAAAGATTGTTTTGTTCTTAATTTGTGCGGCTCCTTTGTTTACATGAAACGTCTTAGAGTGGGTGAGTTAGGTCCGTCTATCTCTTTGATGTGTTGAGATAGATTAGGGGGTATTTGTGTTGTATAAAATGACAGTCTTGGGATGTTTTGGTGTTGGTTCTTGTTATCAATATATGTTTTGCATTTTATTATTTGGTTGCCATGTCCTTCATGCCAGGTCGTAGTCATTATAGAACGGTTCACACTATAAATTTCTTCTGAGACAAGTTGGAAGTTTTCTGGATCATATCAACTGTATTAAATGGTGAAATTTTACCACAGATGAACTCAGCTGACCAAAAGAATTCAGCTACTCATTTATCTAATTACATCAAGTGCAATTCACTACAGAACATTATTTTTCCTTGTGTACTTCCTACTCAGATCACAGTCACATCCGTTTCCGGATAATACAGGCATATCACAGAACATTTGCTATGAAATAATTAGATTTCCAACTTCCATGCAGCTAAGCAATTTTCTGGTGATAGTAAGGTTGATCGTAGGTGGGGGAAACAAGTGAAAGAGCCAAATATAAAAAAAAAACTAGTTTAAGGGTCATAGAATCAGTTCATGGTCACAACAAAATCACAGCCTATGGGATTCCTTTCACGAGACAAAACATTCTGCATATGCAGGTTTAGTGATATGGTGATACACCAAGCAGTGGCTCCATGCCGGCCAATTGATGCTGCAGGAACTTGTAAACTGATTCGGTTGTTGTGGCAGCTATACGAACAACAACCCCTATTCCCTGTACACATCACATATGATTTGCATTAGATCAGATGCCTGTCAATACTACACTAACTGAAAAGAAACATGCAACTGGATCTTCAAACAAAACAGACAAGGTTAACAGAACCAGACAACAGAAATTGCATTAAGATCTTTTTGAATATTCAGTGATTGCCTATGCTATTGAGGTCGTTACTGGATTTGATAGTCAGACCTTGATGATTTAATGATAATTTCACTACTAGCAAAGCAAATTACTTAAATAAGAGGCCCTGCCAATCTTATTAGGAAAATATGGCAAGCCATTACTCATTGCAGCATTATTATCTATACCTTAGGGCCAAAAATACTTGAAGAAGCAATAAAGCTTGGTTTGGTGAGGCGATAATCAGAATTTATTTTCTGTTGGCGACCTGAAGCAGTGGAATGATTGTGTAATTGCTCAGCCATCATCCTTTTCACATTCTCTTGAACTAAGTCTTTAATGTGCTTGATCTTTGGCCTATAATAAAGCAACCAAAAGGTGTACCATTTGGATCTATTAATAACTTTCATGAGTTTCATCCATCTCTAAAACAGTACATAGAATTAGAATGATGGCAAAGTGGGTTCATAGTGTATATATACATACTGAAGCTACTAACCCCAACAGGACAACCATAGCATTGACTTGATAATCCTGCATGCGTTCTGCAATTGAAGAAATACTTCCATTCTCCAGGTGCACCTGTCGTAGAAACATTGAACTAGCTGTGAAGAGGAAAGGAAGAAAGCAAAAGTTCTACATCCAAGCTGATATCCATAAAAATTTGTGCAAGCATGAATAGGAAACATTATTCAGATAAAAGAAATAAGGAGTCTGACCACTTGTGTACTTGAAAAGACAAAGAAAGGGATAGGGATGAGTCAAATGAAATGGCAAGCATTATGGAATGTTGATTGACATATTCAGGAGTTATATGTAAGAACTAACTAGTAGCCTCTTTTAAATGCAACAAATGAATAACTAATTACAAGAAAAAGATTACCATGTCGAGAAACAAAGGCTCATCTCCTATAAAGATGTGGTTTGCACTCTTATAAAGATCAAAATCCCATTTTTCTCCACTTTCATGACGCCCACTGGTAATCCAATCAACAAGGACCAAACTTGAGTCAGAGGCAACCCTAAAGATTTGTTTCTGGGAGTATCTTGCTGTGGAAAAACATGTCACAGGATCTGGAATTACAGCCAAAAGAGCATTGCTCCCAACTCTTGCCTACTGCATGGAAAAAAAAAAAAGCTGCTGTCACTTGAAATCAATTGGAACTTTCAAATTCAATCAACGTTTTGATTTCCATGATTCATGCAATTAGCACTACTAATCCAAAAGACCAAAACATAACATGATCTGTTTAACTTTATATTAATAAACCCCCAATCAAGAGTTGATTTGGTTGCTTTCATATGTTGGTTTAGGCCAGATTGGTTACCTCCATGACTTGTTCAGAGCACTTGGCTCCCAGAGACTTGTATACCTACGCAACAACATAAACCTATTTGAGAACTCCAGATTCAATACAGTTCTATGAAGTAAATATTCAAAACCCCATTCATCCGACAGAACAAAGGAAATGAGACTAGTCGACCAATCATATCAAATCCAACACAAAGATATTTCTTATATAAACAAATAACCTTGGTGGAAGCTTGGGTTGTTATGACAGTGGTGCAACCATCTCCAATGGTGAATTCACAAGAAATAGAATCCCCCTAAATACAACAACAAAAGAATTCATAAATAAACTACTTAAGATTACTGCATAACAATACAACCCAGAAAAGAGAGGCAGTGGATAGTTGCATACAGTGACAATGCCACCACCATAGGTGAGGGTGTAAACCCAAACAGCATCAGCTTTAGAAGAACCCACCTGAACAATCATCATAGTCAACATCCAAAAGGTTCAGTTCATATTACTGTGATCAAATTACACCTACCCAAATAAGCCAACTCCATATTACTAATGAAACCTATCTTAGATCATCCTATACCAAGTTAATGATGATATACCTATCTTTACAAGAGGGTACCAAAATACATATATCAAGTTTAGCTACTACAGTACTACAGGAAAAGTGAGTAATAAAGCTGAGACCTTTCTGGGTATAATGAATTTGAGAGGGTACTTTGAGAAGCTCCTTGTCACAGTTGACCTTCCTCCCACTTTTTCAACCACCAACCTTCCCTGTTTTTCCATCTCTCCACCACTCTCCACCCCTCTCTTCCCAAAACAAGTTTATACAGCTACAGCCACGTGTCCTCCAACTTGGGCCGGGTCGAGTTAAAACCCGATATATATTTTAGACCCGGTACAGAAAAATAAAACAAAGCTAAAACCCTCACTCGCAGTCTGGTCGATTTCTAGGGTTCTGCCCCATCTCACCTCTCACTAGCTTTGACACGTACTCAGCTTTCTCTAAGGTACTCGCTTCCTTCTCTTTTATATAATATGTATCTGTAGGTTGTATATATGCAATTTACAATGCTTGATTTGGACTGGTGAATCAGAAATGGTGGGTTTTTTGGCTTAGAATTGACGAAGTGGCTATGCCAAATTAAGTTTTTGGCGATCTGGGATAATGGGATCAGAGATTTTTAACCCAAACTTCGAAAGTTTATTGCTTTATTGATGCAGAAGCTTAGTTGAAGAAAAAGTTTCAATCTTTTGATTAAGGGTATCGAAGAAAAACCCAAAATGATGGGATTTCAGGAGTCAAATTGCCCTTGTATTTGATTTTGATTTGGATATTTTGAAGAGAATCCCAATGTAGACAGTTTACCATGTTTGAGTTTACAAATTTAGTTCCTTAGGAAATGAAGGTGAAAGTTGAGGAGTGGTAGTTGTAGTTCTTTTTTTGTTTGTGTTAGTTCATTTATTTACGATTTTTTGTTAGAACTTGTGTTCAACTTAGAGTACTTCGGATTTGAGGCGTACGTGTGGACCTTATCAGATTGAATCTGACAGGTTTGCTCTGGATAATTGTTGAAGCGACTGGTGAAATGGATTGTTGATTTCTTATTTGTTAGAGAACAGAAGTCTTGTGGAAACCTGCAGAAATGAGCTTGATCTTGAGACTAAGGAATCATTTGCCTAATGGGCTTTGCAGAAGACCCTTTATCTCTGCACTCGGAACACTGAATCCGGGTGGTTTAAATGGGTTTTATCAGAGCTTTAGTCAGCCTGCAAGGAAAGAAGAGGAGGAGGAAGAAGTGGAGTATGATCAGAGGAGACTCCCGGCTGATTATGATCCAGCAACGTTTGATCCTACAGAGCATTGTAGTCCTCCCACGGAGCGTGTATTTAGGCTCGTAGATGAAATATCATCTCTCACACTGGCTGAAGTTGCTGAACTAGGTTTGATTATCATGAAGAAAAAGGGAATGAAGATGCCACCTACTGTGGGAGTCATGAAGCCAGGAGCTGCTGCAATAGGATTGGCAATGAAAGGACCAGCAGCAGCTAAGGAGGAGAAGAAAGTAGAAAAGACTGTATTTGAATTGAAGTTGGAGTCCTTTGAGGCAGCTTCGAAAATAAAACTGATCAAGGAGGTAAGGAGCTTCACTGATTTAGGCCTCAAGGAAGCAAAGGATTTAGTGGAGAAGGCACCATCGGTGTTAAAGGCAGGCGTGTCAAAGGAGGAAGGAGAGCAACTCGTAGAGAAGTTGAAAGCTCTTGGAGCGAAAGTTGTTCTTGAGTGATATAAAATACTTGATCCATTTGTAATCCTCTACGAGAACTTTGTGAGATTAATTAACGTTTCTTGGGAAACACCAGGCCACCAGCTTTCTGGAATTTTATCAATCCAAATGAAACACATCTCAGGTGTTCTCCAATTGTTTGAAGTTGAGAAAGTTGCTCAAGATTGATTTCCTATTGTACTGATATCTGAGCTGTTCTGATAAAGCTGCGATTTTGTTTCTAGATTCGCAAATGGATGAATTCTTTCCATGATTCTTATCCCCTCGTTTAGATTTTGAAGGGGGTGATGTTTTTCTTTTTAATATCTATTTAATATAGACATTATTAATCTTATTATGCTTATAATCTTGAAGGACTGCTAGTCAATCAACCCTGTTGTTAAGGAGGGCTATGCAGTTGAGTTATAAATTTTGAGATTGTTGCACTTCTATAGCCAAGAATTGCCAGATTTTCTTCCAAAAAGGGTTGTACCGCCATACCAGTGTTAGTTACGTACTAGTGCAAGATAGTTAAAAACTTGATATTAGGATTGGACATGATTATAAACTTTATTGATTATATAATTTCAGTTTTTGGATTACAGCTATAGAAATTGGATTTTGGATTACATCTAAAATTGTACATGGACAGACACAATGATAACATACAACACAGCTACAACTAAAAGGTAAATGGATCATTTCCTTCAGCTTCAGAGGCTTTCCAATATGTACTACATACGGACCAAGATGACAGATTGTACGACCAGGGTCCCGTTCTCTCCCTATGTGGATTTCTTCAAATTGATTGTTGCAGTTCAATAAATTATTTTCTCCCCACCTGCTGGAAAAACCTGTTTGTTTCATTAAGCAGTAAAAAATGCCAGTAATATTGCCAGTTCTTTGCCACATACGATGAAGTGATGGATCATACATGATCAAATTGTGGCCTATGATGGAATCAAGATTGGTTTTAAAGAAGCCCGTAATGACTCACTGTACCTATCTATTGCTACTGACAAGATGGATGTTTCGACTGCAAATGCTTTGACGCCAAGCCATGAATCTGAGTGCGTCCCACAGTGGAATGATCCTGGAACATGAGTGAAAGACCATATAAATAATCATACAAAGACAAAAGTTTATAACTTAGGTAAGGATTAGTGTACCACATCTTGCGGATCATCTGCAATTACAAAATTCGGGATAGTTTGTGGTCTGAAATGGAACTGCCCCTGCAAGCAAGCAATATGCTGTCATTACTAGACACATGCAAACAACACGACTGACAGTAAGTCGGTAACAGATGATATTGACCCTCCAAAGCAATCCCTGCTTCCCGTCTATGATAAGACCTGATAAGAACAAATCTACAAAATCTGATACAGAAACAAGAGTGTTGTACCACTCCATGCAGTCTTTGCTGATTTATGTATTGAGCATCCTGGATGTGTGTGATTGAGTTCAATTGCCCCTGCGACGGAAAAGAGAACCTCATTAAGAAGTTTCTTTTTGTTTCAGTCAACAATCAGAAAGTTGTGTTTAGCAACACATCCACACACAGGTCAGATATTTCATATGCATTACCAGCCCCTGCATATGCTGATTGCTATAATAATTTTCACGCCTTGAGGAAATTGTGTTTAATGGCCCCTACAAGAAGATCCAAGGAATACAAGTCATTATTTTTCCGTAAGCACAAGACAAATTTTGTTATACTGGTCCTTAAAAGAAATTCCAAATTTCAGTTTTGTCATGAAATGATCTCTTACCATTCCTTGAACTAGTTGTTGTGGGCCAATATAACCATCTAGGGTGGTAGCACTCGAGCTCAATTGTTCCTATGATAAAGATAGAAGTACTTAGCTCAAGACTTTCAGGAAATCGTGAATTCTGAATGAAAAACTTTGTCAATAAGAAACAGCTTTATCCTTTCCAGAACAGTTTGGTTGTCAGTAAACTATGACATACCATCTCCTGCATGCTCTCTTGTCATTCATAAAAACAAATCAAGGGCTGGTGTTCTTCAACTTGAGTGCCCCAAGTCTGGAACCCATATCAAGAAACACATTTTTCATAGTACGTATGACATTGTGGTAGGTGTTTAAAACTCGTAGGTGTAAATATAAACATAACATAACTAACCAGTCCTTGCCAGCTCTCTTGCATCTCAATGGTTAGGACCTCTGGCTCAGAATGTACCTAAAAGAATTCAGGGGACATTTTAACTGAGTTACCATTCAGAGAAATCATAAAAGAACCAGGATTGTAAACATAGTAACCACCAGAAAACTCAACTAACCTGTCCTTTCTTAGATGTACTATTCTTTTTATTCATCTTGTTAGTGCTGTTACCTTGGTTCACTCCTTCAAAGCTATGAGAACCATGAGTCTCTGGAGACACTGGATGTATTACCCTCTGAATTGAGTTATTCATATTCTCACAATTTCTCAAAGCTTCTTCTAATGCCACAAATGCAATATTATAACTTTCCTGCGATAAAGAACCTTCATCACCCAATTCAAAGGCTCGTCTGCATAGATCATTGTAAAGTTGAACTCTAGACTTAAACGAACTCGATCCCACACCCCTTGTCTGCCTGCTCTTTGCATCTTTTGTCCAACGTTTCAATATATACTGAGATGGAATATTGTGTACACCAGATATTTGCAGTACAATCATCACATGTCTACAAAGGAAACCATTGAATTCAAATGAATGGCATAAACAGGATATATCTGACGTCAGTTCATTCCACTCCACAATGAAATGGTGATCCTCTTCAAAATCTTGAACTCTAAAAGTTTTGATTGCTCCATCTTCAGCTTCTTTCTTTGGATGACAAGCAACTACTCCCAAAACCTCAACTTGGAATTTCTTGAATACTACATGAGTATACAAGGTAGCCATTTGTTTCCCAAAAGGTGATGGAGATTTCAATGCAGGTTGTTTATGCCATGTTTCAAAATCTGCCTTTGCTTCCTCTTCATACTTCTCACAGAGGATTGTATTGTATTGTTCAAGAAACTCTTTCAATGTCGTTTTCCTCTGCATGTATTTGTCAAAGAAACAGTTTAAACTTTCTGATTGCTGGGTTGTAGACATCCCTGCCAAGAAAATGCCTCTCATGAATGCTGGTATCCATTGTCTACGATCTTCAAACAATGACTGCAACCATATGTCATTTCTTAAATTGAATCTGTCAACCATTTTGAACCATCTTATTTCAACCTGTTCAATTGTCCAAGACTTGAAAATGCATTCGTTAAAATTCTCCATAAATTGATCGTGCTGCCTTGTAACATATCCAAGCTTCTCAGGCATCTTACCCAATATGTGCCACAAACAAAAACAATGACGAGAATCAGGAAAGACCTCTGCGACAGCTTCTTTCAAGAACTTGTCCTGGTCAGTGAGTATCACTCTTGGAGCATGTCCGCCCATTGCTTTTAACCATGCCCGCATAAGCCAGACATAGGTTGATTTACTCTCATCAGCAAGTAAAGCACATCCAAGCGAAATGAACTGAAGATGGTGGTTCACACCAATAAAGGGAGCAAATGGCAATTTATATTCATTCTTGATATATGTGGTATCAAGAAATACTACATCACTAAAAATTTCATAATCAAGTCTACCTTTGGCATCAACCCAGAAAACATTTCTCAATCGCTGCTCTTCATTCAGATCAATTGCATAAAAGAAGTTAGGATTCTCATCTTGCATACATAGAAAGTGGTCAAGCATGACTTGAGCATCTCCTTCCTCTAGAGACAAATGATGTACACTTGGTGATTGATTTTTCCCACCACCCTTTGGATTAGTGGACTTCTTGTAGCCCCCAGACTGTCTGGACATATTGGCAAACAGATTCTTTGTTCTTCTCCGGATAGCATTTAAGCCATCAACATTACCCCCGACATTACCACCAACATTACCGCTACTTATATCTAACTTCCTGTGCCCTCGAAAATAATAGGCTTCATCAGGAAAAATGTCATGATTGTGCTCTTTAATGAGAGTACAAACAGTCCATCTACCATCTTGCCTTCTCTTAACATGCATGCAGGCTTTACAATCCGTTTTTTCCAAAGATTGGCTAGCACGACCTCCTCGTTTTCTCTTAAGGCAGATACTTGACTCTCTGGAATGTGAAACAGGTTCTGCAGTTTCAGGTTGACTAGTTTCCGGTTTGGTCCCATATCTACTGCATGCAAATTTTGCATCAATGAATTTTCCAGATGCTCTGGACCGGCGGCTAGCCTTAATTACTGCAGCGAACCCCATAGACTTGGCATATTCTTTATAGAAGGAAAAAGCTTCTTCCTTTGATTCAAACTCCAGTCCGTCATGAAGCTCTATATTTTTCGGAGCATTCAAGTTGATTTCATCTCTGGCATCTACCCTGTTTTTGAAATTTGACACACTTCCATTTTTTCCAGCAATCTCCCTATCATTTACAGGAACGTTAGTTACACTTACAATCACTCTATCTCCAGAAGTATTTTCCTCTCTGCCATCTACCATATGACTATTCCCACCAGGTCCATTATCTGCCTGGTGGAATTCTCCCGAAGGCTGTTCAAGATCTATCCCCATAGCAAGAACCAAAACTTTCTTAAAGAAACTGCTTCATGCATGTACTAGCAAGAACCCGGTAACTTATACTCAAACCAGAAGCAGAAATATTTCACTGCAGTACCAAGACAATACCACAAGTTAAAAGAAGCAGAAATAAGTAAACGCACAGAATGAAATGCCAAAAGAGCACTGACAGGTAATAGCTACTACACTAGTTAACAGTCAACACAAATACTCCACAATGCCCCCACATTACACCAAGATTTTCACAAAAGCAACTAGAGAAAATCTAAGAATCACAAGTTATCCACTTCAGAATTGCATATAACACGCACAAGATTGAAACGGTCACACACCCAAACAGGAAATCAAAATCAAAATACCTGCACATCACAGCAAATAACTGAAATACCCAGAAACATTCACTCAAATGGTGAACCAAAATCAAAGCTTTCACAGAATGTTCCTATATTTAAAAAAATGAAAATATATTTACAGCTGAACATTAATTAAAAACAGATACTTTACTAAACCAAAACAACATACAGGAAAAAAAAGTGAACCCAGAAACAGTTCATATATAGAGTTCAAACTTAACAGCAGCATGAATGGAAAGCAATACAATTCAAAATATCTATGAACTTTTAAGAAAATTAGGAAAACTACAATCACTGAATTGTATAGCTCATAAGTAACTACAATCAACACACTCAAACAAAAAAAAAAAAAAAAAAAGCAGGATTGATTGAAGAGATTGCAGAAATAATAAAAGGAAGAGAATTGTAATTACATGAAGGGGAATCAAGAGAGTAAGAGGAAGCAATTGGGGACCGCGAGTAGGAAAAAGCCCTCAACTTTAGGTTTTGCAGATTGGGGGTTTTCCATTGCGACTGCCGTACTCGCATTTCCAACTTCCTAAACTCGCCCTTCTTTCCACGTAGCACCCACTAAATAATTAATAATTAATCATTATACGCTAACAACAAACTACTCTACGGCCTAGACCAACCAAAGGGCCTCTAAGACCGGCCTAGGGCTGCCTTGACCCATCTTGGGGCCTCCAAGACCCACTTAGACCCGCGTAATGACCGGCCAAACCCGTTTAGGAGCCTAGACCAGCCAAGCCAAGACCCGCCCAGGGCCGTCTTAACCAACCTAGGGGCCGCTAGACCCATGTGGGGACTATTTAGACCCGCTTAGGGACAGCCTAAACCTGCCAAAGGGCTGCCGAGACAGCTAAGGGGTGATCTTAACCCGCCGAGGGCCGCTAAGGAGCCGCTTTGACCTGCCAAGGGGTTGTGAGACCCGTTTAGAGTCGCTGAAGGGGCCACCTTGACCCTCCATGACCTACGTAGGGACAACTTAGACCCGCTTGGGGGCCAAGACCAGCCAAGAGGTCGCTGAGACTCGTCTAGGGGCCGTCAATGGGCCGCCTAGACCCGCGTGGGGACTGTTTAATTTAGACCCGCTTAAGGACAGCCTAGACCCACCATGGGGCTGCCGAGACAGCCTAGGGCCGCTAAGGGACGGTCTTAACCTACCGAAGGCCGCCAGGGGTTGTTTTGACCTTCTAAGGGACCGCCTTGACCCTTCCAAACTCGCGTAGGGACCACTTTAGGGGTCGCCTAGACCCGTCAAGGGGCTGTTGAGACCCGCTTAGGCTTCGCGAAGGGGCTCCATTGACCTGCCAAAGCCTGCCAAGGGGTTGCTGAGACCCGTCTAGGGCCGCCAAGGGGCTACCTTGACCCACCATGACAAGCGTAGAGACAACCTAGACCCGCATAGGGGCCTAGACCAGCCAAAGGACCGTCAAGACCCACCTAGGACCGCCTTAACCCACCTAGAGGCCGCCTAGGGCAGCCAATTTGCTGCCTATACCCTCATGGGGACTATTTACACCAGCATAGGGATAGCCTAGACCCGTCAAGGAGCTGCCGAGACCGCCTATGGACGTTAAGGGGCGATCTTAACCCGCCGAGGGCCGCCAAGGACCGCCTTGACCCTCTTAGACCCTTCCAAAGGACCGCCTTGACCCTCTTAGACCCGCGTAAAGACCGCCCAGACCCGCTTAGGAGCCGCCTAGACCGACCAAAGGGTTGTCGAGACCCACCTAGGTCCCCAAAAGGGCTGCCTTGACCCACCTAAGCCCGCCAAGGGGATGCCGAGACCCGTTTAGGACTGCCAAGGGACCCCTTGACCCGCCATGACCTACGTGGGGACAACCGAGACCCGCTTAAGGGCCCAGACCAGCCAAGGGGCCGTCGAGACCCACAAAGGGGCACAAAGATCTAAGTAGGCATCTTTTGTTGATGTTCACATGGCAAAGTCTTTAGATCCGGTTTAAAGCGAAACTCGTATGAACTAATCTGATTGAGATTTTCGAGTTCCGTCAGTTTTAGAAGTACCCTCCTTAATTTATTGTTGATTGTGCATGAGGACTTGGTAGTGACTTTGTGTCTTTGTCCAAGAGTCGCCATTGATCATTAGCATAGATTGAGGAGGAAAGTAATTATAGACAGTTCCATAGCATTGAGAGAGATTAACATGACAGAAATAGCTCTTTTGTTTCGTCTGCGTCATGAAGGAAAATGTCACTAATTTCAAGCAATGTAATTAACCATGTTCATATACCTGTGATTTGAATTAGAGCTTCTCGGACTACTACAACGTTGACTCGTTAGAAACAACTTCTGGGGGTCGATGGTTGCAGAACCTCGGCTTTGTTTTTTTTTTNTTTT
>NC_020493.1:5806463-5808461 GCF_000184155.1 Fragaria vesca subsp. vesca | reverse complement strand
TTGAAACTATGAAATGAAATCAAATGACTGAAAGCAATGAAACTGACTTGTTGAATTTGATAGAGGCTTGCTTGCAGCAATCGCCTAAGACAGAAATTCGCCCCTACTCTTGTGCACGTAGATCTTGGACGTCTATCTTGCAGGATACAACTATCGAATTCAATCGATGCACTTCGATTGAATTCCTGGCAAACTCTACTTTTGTGTTTCTCAGAAATAATAAGGGGAGAAGAGAGAGGAGATTCCAATTAATCTATCTGCTTGGGCTGGTCGTCTTTATAAAGACGATAGACAGCGTTTGACAAACAGAGGTGTAGATCGGTCGTTTTGGTTAGAACCCAGAAGTTGCAATGGTCTGTTCCAATAGAAGTTGCAATGGAGTTGCAATGGTTCTTCCAACAGATACACCCGTTGATATTATTATCAAAATAAGAATAGTTAAAACAGATGGTAAAAAGGTAAAGTAAAAATGCAGGTGGTTAATTCTGATTTTTACCCCACATTCTCCAACAGTTCGGTGGATAAGCCAAAGGTTCATTAATTTGAAATATTTCAATTCTCAGACTTGCTTTCAAATGCAATATTTGTTAATATATGATGCAATACCCCTAATCCTGCAACGGGGTTTGTTGACTAGTCTTGCATGTTTATCTGAAAGTTTGAGTGATCTTCTTTTTGAAATAAATCCCAAATGAAGCTGATCACTTGGACGTGCTCCATCCTCTTAGCATAATAATTGGGTTTCTTCCCATTTTTTCCCGTTCGTCAACAATGTAATGCAAATTTCAAGCTGCATGATACATTGTTCGTGTATGCATTGTGATAGTTGACGTATATATTCACCCATCACACTATTCGTCTGATGTTTTTTTTTTTTTCTTTTGAGAGGTTTTACTACGGCCCTCAATATTAATTTATGATAGTCGACGTATCATACAAGGATTTTACCCCCTAAATCCCCCCTTAAATAAAAAGCATAGTGTTGGAGTAATTTAGATGAGTTTTGGGTTGGAGAGACTCCTGTTATTATTCAGGATATTCTCTTCAAAGATAAATGTAATAATTTTAAGGGTCAAGGCAATATGTCCCCTATTATGATTTTAGTTAATGATAATGAGATCTCAACTAAGACACCTGGATAGACCGGGGTCTCAACTATCAAGTTTCCTTTCAAAAAAAAATGTAGTGTATGTGGTTTTTAATTGTTTTGTTCAATTTTTGTTATAGTAAACTACATATTAGTTACTGACCAAATTTCAGTTTACAAATACATCATTTACACAATATTTTATACATTTAAGGACAAATATTAACAAATTAGGACAAACTAATATCCATATGCCATCTGTCACTATAATTTTACCAGAATACCTTTCACTACATATCAACTGCTACTGTTAACGAGTAGCACAGTAGCACACTGCCGACTAGCACAGTAGCACATTGGGTGCTACTGCCAAGGTGCTACTGCCAAGTAGCACAGTAGCACTCGATAAAAAGGTGCTATTGTAATTTTTCTTAGGCAATTCTCCAGAATCAAACAAAGCTGCTACTGTCGACTCTGATGTTAGCGCGCTACTATTGTCGACTTTGATGCTAGCGCGCTGCTACTGCCCATTCTGATGATAGCGCTGCTGCTACTGTATGTATCACTGCTAATGAATTTTAAAACTGCATCTACCACAACAAGCAATGGTTTAACCAGATAAACAAACCTCATTCATATATGAAATCACTTACTAATCAACACAAACCCAAACCAATCAACCTCATTTATATCACTGCTACTGAGTGGGACGAATGAGAGACACTGAAGAAATAGATCACCAAGCATCTCATACCAACTGAAGATCAAATCCATGAACATCTCATACAAATTGAAGATCAAATCACCTTCAAACTCAAACTAAAGACTTGACCAGATCATGACAAGGTGCTAACCTATGAATATGACGACCAGATCATATCACCTTCAAATTCAAAGTACAGACTACTGCT
>NC_020493.1:5805432-5806443 GCF_000184155.1 Fragaria vesca subsp. vesca | reverse complement strand
TGCCTTGATGCACCTGTGTCAACCTACCAGTCATTGGTATTGATCATTAGATTGACCTCAGATACAACAACAACAAATTGATCTTCTGCCATGTTTGCTTGATTATTATTTCCAGCAGGTCTGTCCTTCTTGTGGCGACAATCCATGGCTTTATGACCAGGCTTACCACACACCCAGCAAGCACCTTGAATTTTCTTTTTGAACATAACAGCTTTTGGGGCAGTAGGTGCTCTTTTGGCAGCAGTTTTTCCCTTCTTATGATTGTGAGGAAACTTAGGCTTGGAGGTGCTACCTTCAATCACATTGGCTTTTGCTTCCATTGAGGACCAATCAGTTTTTTCATTCTTTCTGTTCTCTTCCTCCACACGAAGCTTGAGAATGAGTTGCTCAAGGTTCATCTCTTCAGATAGGTGCTTGAGGTATATCTTGAAATCCTTCCAAGAGGGAGGAGAAAAGTCTCATTGAGTCCCATACCTTCAGCAAGTAATTCATGAGCAGTAATTTGGAGTTCCTCCACTTGCTTCACCACAGAATTGGCATCACTCATCTTAAAATTCAGAAATTTTCCAACAACAAACTTCTTGGCACTTGCAACCTCAGACTTGTATTTCTTGTTCAAAGAATCCCATAGCTCTTTTGCAGTTTTGAATGTTGAATAAACATCATACAATGAATCATCTAAGGCATTCAGAATATAATTCTTACACAGAAACTCGTTTTGCTCCCAAGCTTCAACAGCCTTAATAGTTGCATCTGGGATATCACCCTCTGTTGGCAAATCTGGAGCCTCAGATGTAATCACTTGTGCCAAGTTCAGTGTTGTTAGATAAAACAACATCTTTTGCTGCCATCTTTTGAAGTCCACGCCTTTGAACACAAATGGCTTCTCAATATAGTTCTTAACACCAGCAGCAGTAGGTTGATCCATCACAATTGTAATAGAATTCTGTCTTAGATTGTTAAAACAAGGGTACAGTAAGTTTATGGAACAACCCAATCAACACAAGATGT